>NW_027325368.1:3130000-3377500 GCF_036924035.1 Leuresthes tenuis | reverse complement strand
CAGTGCTTTAGTTTGGACTTTAAATAGTCTTTTAAACTCTTGATCACTTAGCTCTACATTACATTCTGTATATCAAGCTTTTGAAGAACATTTTCAGTATTGTTCCTTTTATTTTTAGTTAGTTGCTTTCTTTTAAACATTTAAACATTTGCCTTTTATTCCACAAAACGAGCATTACCACATTGGAAGGACTGGTGCAAAAGAAAAATGAATTTTTGTTAAGGGTTTCGTGATCTCATCAGATTTTCTGTAGTTTAAAAGCACCGAATCACAACAATCAAGGTCTCGTTTCTCTTCCCCTGCAGGAAAGGCTGGTGTTATCAGTGCTGCCACGTTTTGTAGTTTTGGAGATGATCAACGACATGACAAATGTAGAGGATGAACACCTCCAGCATCAATTCCACAGAATCTACATCCACCGCTATGAGAATGTCAGGTGAGGACTCAACTTTCACTCCATACCGGCTGAATCTGGACCTCAGCAGATAAGCATAACGCATGCTGCTCTGGTCGGATTTACTGCGAGAAATCTGTGGTTCTGTCACTAATCAACTGAGACGTTTTGTGATCACATCACATTTGAACTGTATTCTAAGTACTTTCTTGTAAAAACTAACCCAGATGTGAAAGTGACATTTCCCCATTTTATTCAGCATTCTTTTCGCAGATGTTAAAGGCTTCACAAACCTCTCCACGACGCTGTCGGCGCAGGAGCTGGTGCGAATGTTGAATGAGCTCTTTGCACGCTTTGACCGACTTGCACATGTAAGCGAGTGCTACTTTTGATTCCTAACATACAAATGTCTTGCCTGCCAGCTGATCCATCCATCCCACATGTTCTTGACCCTCAGAGCAAGAGTTACGAGTCGTTTCAGTTGCAATAACTTTGGTTTTGTCACTAAAAAGAACAACTCGTGGTTGATGCTTTTCAGCTCCTGCTACTGACCCCTTAAAGTTTCAAATTTCCACCAATAACTGACTCTTTAGCTTTCATTTTTAGTGAGTCTGAACCCACTAGTCTACAGAGGTTCAGGGTTTACTATCAAACAACCACAAAGAGGTCAAAGTGCTTTAGCCACACCTTCCCAGGTGCAGTCAATGAAGCAAATTTGGACTTTGATGATCATAGACCCCACAAAGACATTTGAGAGAGGTGTAACAGCCCCTTAAAGCATGTCCAACAGGTGATCTGACTTAACTAACCCAAACAATAGAGTCAACACATGTTCTCCAACTTTGGGTATTTGCACATTCATGCAAAGGCAAAGCAAAGCAAAATAATTTCTACAGCATAATTCAATGTCAAGGTGATTCAAAGTGCTTTACAATGAACATAAAGGCATTAAAAACCAAATTTACAGTTTAAAACAGACTGGAAGTACAGTGCAGAGGAAGTTATGAATCAAAGCCCTTTAATTCAGGGAAATTCTTGGCTTGGTTTGTGTTTTAAACATTACAAAATGAAGAAATTTTAGCTGACCTCCGTTTTGTCTTTGTTTAACCGAAGAAAATTCTGGATTATCCAGTCGTTTACGTCTTCGGGACACTTATTAGAGTTTATAAAGGGATATAATCCTCAGGTGTTGCGTTGATGTAGATCTGTGTCACAGCATATTTTGTTGCTTTGCATAATCTGAGCCAGTGGGTGACTGTAAATGTTGAATAAAAGAAGCCCTAGAATTGAACCCTGAAGAACTCCACATGCCATTTGTGTCTAATCAGATTACTTAAAGACACAAAGTTGCCTCTGGTGGGTTGAGCTGGCATCAAATGACCAGTCATACTCTGTATTTCTATCAGGCTGAAAGGCAACACGGCTTCTGTAGCCAAAGCTTAGATTAATCTGATCAATGAAGCATGTGTTTCAGTCGTTTTCTGTCAGATGCAATGCTGGCTGTTGTAGCTGCTGTCTGCACCAAAACAAACAGAAAAGTCGTTTAAAGCAGGCCGTGGGATTACTGCTGATGTCTAAATTAATCCTTTTTATCACCCAGCCTCTAAAATTATATAACGAAAAGGCTGTTAATTGTCTGTTGGTTTTAATTTGCCGAGTTTTGAAGCATTTTATGAGGTCGATGTGGACTTAGAGGCGTGTTTTGATGCAGTTTCAAACACTTCACACTCACTATCGGAGAGAATAACTCGATTTATAGTTAAATAAAATGATGTAAATTAAAAAAGACCGGGTCTTTTCCATTTCTTCTCAGGATTAATTGCTTTCTTTAGCGATGTTTATCTCTTATCTTGCAAACCTAATCTGCCCTGCAGAAGGTTAGGTTTCCAAAGTAAGTTGCCATGGTGATACAACCCAGCTTTATGAGATCAACCTGAAGTCCAGTGCTGGCAGATCAGCTCTGCTGAGTATTTGACGAAGGTTAGACAAAAAAAGGCAACGAAAATCATCAAATAACTGCAATTAATGTCTTTTCAATGAATTAATGAAAGATCCAAACACTCATTTTGATGAGTGTTCAGTTGTTTTTAGGTTTTTATTGAAGTTTGATGATGTATTTAAGGGTTTCTCATGTTCATTCTGTGATGGACAGAGCTTGGAAATATGAAGTTATAGGACCCACCGTGAAAGAACAAATAAATAAATGTAAAAGAATAAGAACATAACATAAAAACAGCTGAAATCAGGACGTCGGCGAACAGCAGCTCAGCGGTTATAGGCCAGATGTTGGTGTTGGTTCGACTTTTGGAAAAGCAGAAAACAGAAAATGAGTGAAAATTAAGCAAAGAAATAGACTATTTTAAAAATGACGTTAAATAAATAGATTAAAATTTGTATGTACGGAAAATATACAAAATAAAGTAGAAAAACTGAAAATAAATGTTTATATTTTGTTCATATTAATGGAAATAAATGAACAAATGAAGAAAATACAAATGTTTGTTTATATTTGTCTGAATTTTTTTACGTTCCTCTTTATTTGTGCATTTATTTTCTTCCCTGCGTCAGATTTAATCCGGCATTTCATGCCGTTCGTAAAGCATAAAACACACATTTCATATCCACAGGGCGGTTAAACGAGTGAATAACTGATCAGATCCACTGTGTGATTCATTAGAAGTTGTTGATTTAATTGATTTTTATGGTCACACATCAAAGGAATGATTTCCAATTCAAACCTTGTTCCATATTTAGTGAGATTACAAAAAGGAGGAGTTGGCTGAGTTAGAGATGGTTAGAGACTAATCCATGCATTCATCTTTAGTAGCTTGATTATTGTAACAGCATCTTTAAAAAGTCAGTTAGACACCTGCAGCTCATCCAGAACTCAGCTGCTGGAGTCCTCACTGAGACCAAAGAAGTGGAGCACATCAGTCCAGCTGTGAGGTCTTTCCACCGGCTGCCGGTCCATCAGAGGATAGACTTTAAAGTTCTGATGCCGGTCCATCAGAGGATAGACTTTAAAGTTCTGATGCTGGTCCATCAGAGGATAGACTTTAAAGTTCTGATGCCGGTCCATCAGAGGATAGACTTTAAAGTTCTGATGCTGGTCCATAAAGCTCTGAATGGTCCAAAACACATCAGTGACCTCCTGACCCACTATGAACCTCCCAGACCCCTCAGGTCATCTGGATCCGGTTCTTTATCAGTTCCCAGAGTCAGAACCAGACCTGGAGAAGCTGCATTCAGCTTCTATGCTCCACATGTCTGGAACAAACTCCCAGAAAGCCTCAGATCAGCTGAAACACTCAGTATTTAAGTCCAGGTTGAAGAAACATCTATTTTCAGCTGCATTTGAATAAGCTTGAGTTTCAAAACGGAATCATATTTTAACTCCTGATTTTATCTTTCATATATATATAATCTTTTCTGATTTTATCTATTGTTCTTATTTCTTTCTTTTGCTTAAATTTTAAATCATGCTTTTTATTTCTTCTGTTTTAATGTCTCTGTGAAGCACTTTGAATCACCTTGTTGTTGAATTGTTCTACACAAATAAACTCGCCTTGCCTAGAGACGGGAGGGAAGAGGATGGTTAGAATGGAGTAAATCAGGCTGATGGCTCAGTTTGGTTTCCTTAAGAGCCTCCATCTTGTTTTCTGTTGTAATGTGGATTATGTTTCTCGTGCAGAGTGTCACCTGTGTGTCTCCTGCTCTGTCTGATGTAGGAACACCACTGTCTACGGATAAAGATCCTGGGAGACTGTTACTACTGTGTGTCCGGTCTACCTGAGCCGCGACAGGACCACGCCCACTGCTGCGTGGAGATGGGCCTGAGCATGATCAAAACCATCAGGTATCAGCGATATTCCTCTGACTTTTCCTTTTAGTGCAGCTCCGTTTGGCTTCCCGAATGTGAGGAGAAGATGATGGAATAATCGCCTCACAGTGTAATTATTCAGTAGGATGTCTTGTGTGATGTTTGAAAATGCGTTAATTGATTTTTAGTCATTGTTATTCAGGCCTCTGCTGAGGGTGTAACCAGAGATATTCTCTGAATTGATTAAGATTTCCAATCTTATCAGCATTCCTATCGGTTTTTTTTAATACCACAGAGTTATGCCAATTTGCTGCTAACTGTAAAGGGGGGGGGGGGGGGGGGTGTTTGGACCCAACTGCAGTACAAAGGAGTTAGAAGACAGTGGTAAAAAGTTCAAGGCTTTACTGAGACTCTGGCAGACAGACAAACAGTTTAGAAACCGGCAAACAGGAATCAGGAGAGGAGAGGAAAAGTTCTTGGTCAGGGACAGAAGGCTGGGTCGAATTACCAGGAGGCAGGGAAGCAGGGAAGCAGGGAATCAGGGAAGCAGGGAATCAGGGAATCAGGGAAGCAGGGAATCAGGGAATCAGGGAAGCAGGGAAGCAGGGAAGCAGGGAATCAGGGAAGCAGGGAATCAGGGAAAGGCGAGGTCGGTACCGGTAAAGCTGGCAGGAGAACGCTGGAAAGACTTGCATGGCAAAGAACAATCTGGCAAAGGATAGAGTGTGGAGCTGGTGACTATATGCTGGGCTGATTGCATGTGATGAGAGGCAGCTGTGTGCACAGGTGAGTGAACTGATGAGGTGTGTGTGGCTGACAGGCTGAGTGGGGCAGGATCAATGGAAAATTACTGATGGTTGGATGACTAAACTGTGACACTAACTGCACCTGTTTGCAGAGCATCCACGGATAAGCAGGCAACTATCAGTGAGTTTTTACTGGAGGAAACTCATACATTTCAGGCAGGTTCTGAGAAAAGAAGCAGAGTAATGTTCCTGGATTTCACAGCAGCTTTGTGGACTTTATTTTCAATGGATGTCGGAGACGTTACATCTTCAAAAAGAGTGAAGGACTGTGTTCAGATTTGAGTAATTTCATATTCAACTCATTAGAAATGTCAGAAATAATGTGCTTCATCAGCCTTCCAGCCAGTCTGCCGCGGGCTTTCATCACTTTAGGATCCACTGCTTTCAAATGAGGAAGGGCAAATATCAGCTGCAACAACATCAAAGCTCAGCAGCTCATGTTGACTTCATGTCACGCACATTTTAAAGTGTCTGAACCTGTCAGAGGCGAAAACTCCTGATGCCGTTGGACCGAGCAGTTTATCAGATCTGCTTTCATCTCACGAGCCCTCCAGAACCCTCATGTCTTCCTGAGGAAACCTTTTAAGAGTAAAGACCCACGGCTTCTTCCTCCAGCCCACGTCTGTGGGAAGGCAGCAGCAGCAAAAAAAAAGACCCACCTGAAGAAAAGCCTCTCTGTGATATTTGCATTTGTAAGAAATTCCCTGCAGCTGTGTTTCTAAGGAGTATCGGTAAGAATTGCATCAGTGAGAGGCACTTTAGCACATGTTTTGGCTCCCAAGAGGGCAGTTTAGCACATGTTTTGGCTCCCAAGAGGGCACTTTAGCACATGTTTTGGCACCCAAGAGGGCACTTTAGCACATGTTTTGGCACCCAAGAGGGCACTTTAGCACATGTTTTGGCTCCCAAGAGGGCAGTTTAGCACATGTTTTGGCTCCCAAGAGGGCCCTTTAGCATGCGTTTTGGCTCCCAAGAGGGCCCTTTAGCACGTTTTGGCTCCCAAGAGGGCACTTTAGCACATGTTTTGGCACCCAAGAGGGCACTTTAGCACATGTTTTGGCTCCCAAGAGGGCACTTTAGCACATGTTTTGGCTCCCAAGAGGGCCCTTTAGCATGCGTTTTGGCTCCCAAGAGGGCCCTTTAGCACGTTTTGGCTCCCAAGAGGGCACTTTAGCACATGTTTTGGCACCCAAGAGGGCACTTTAGCACATGTTTTGGCTCCCAAGAGGACACTTTAGCACATGTTTTGGCTCCCAAGAGGGCACTTTAGCACATGTTTTGGCTCCCAAGAGGGCACTTTAGCACATGTTTTGGCTCTCAAGAGGGCACTTTAGCACGTTTTGGCTCTCAAGAGGGCACTTTAGCACGTTTTGGCTCTCAAGAGGGCACTTTAGCACATGTTTTGGCTCCCAAGAGGGCCCTTTAGCATGCGTTTTGGCTCCCAAGAGGGCCCTTTAGCACATGTTTTGGCTCCCAAGAGGGCACTTTAGCACATGTTTTGGCTCCCAAGAGGGCACTTTAGCATGCGTTTTGGCTCCCAAGAGGGCACTTTAGCACATGTTTTGGCTCCCAAGAGGGCACTTTAGCACGTTTTGGCTTCCAAGAGGGCCCTTTAGCACGTTTTGGCTCCCAAGAGGGCCCTTTAGCATGCATTTTGGCTCCCAAGAGGGCAGTTTAGCACGCGTTTTGGCTCTCAAGAGGGCACTGATGCTGTTGGACCGGCCAGTTTATCAGCTCTGCTTTCATCTCACGAGCCCTCCAGAACCCTCATGTCTTCCTGAGGAAACCTTTTAAGAGTGAAGACCCACGGCTTCTTCCTCCAGCCCACGTCTGTGGGAAGGCAGCAGCAGCAGCAAAAAAAAAAGACCCACCTGAAGAAAAGCTTCTCTGTGATATTTGCATTTGTAAGAAATTCCCTGCAGCTGTGTTTCTTAGGAGTATCAGTAAGAATTGCATCAGTGAGAGGTTTTTAATCGCACCAGATGTCCATAGAAATGGAGATAAAAATATCTCTTGTGATGATATAATTTACAAAAAGATTAAGCAGCAGGGCTTAACAGATTTGACCAGCTCTGTTTCTCTGTGTAATTATCACTTCATAGCAGAAATAGTCTCACAATCATTCACTCACAACACGCTGTTACCCTTCAGATTCTCCTAAAAGCACTCAGAGACTGTTTTCATTTTTAACACTTGATTCATTTTGACCTGTTTGCATCACTTTCTGTGTGACATTGAGGGAGGAAACGTGTTCAGAGATGGATAAGCTGGGAGATTTGTGCCGTATACTGTTAAATCAATATGATGAGCCGAGTACAGGCAACCGCTTTGTGCTGCAACGTTGCTCCTGGAAGAAAGGCTTTGATGAGGATTGTTATCCAGATCAATCAAACTTGGTTATCAGTGGCTGACCAGAGTTGTGCAGAATCAAAACAAACCAAATGTCTTTTCTTCTACATAAACTGGAATTTATAACCTAGCAGTTCAACATAGCGCCGATTTCCAATGATCATAACCAGTTTATTTGCTGAATTTCAGTGGCGTGCAGAGACTTATTGAAGGCAGTTTAGCCGAGGGGGCACTTTAGCATGTGTTTTGGCTCCCAAGAGGGCACTTTAGCACGCAGTTTGGCTCCCAAGAGGGCACTTTAGCACATGTTTTGGCTCCCAAGAGGGCACTTTAGCACGCGGTTTGGCTCCCAAGAGGGCACTTTAGCACACGTTTTGGCTCCCAAGAGGGCAGTTAAGCACTCGTTTTGGCTCCCAAGAGGGCACTTTAGCATGTTTTGGCTCCCAAGAGGGCACTTTAGCACGCGTTTTGGCTCCCAAGAGGGCACTTTAGCACGCGGTTTGGCTCCCAAGAGGGCACTTTAGCACACGTTTTGGCTCCCAAGAGGGCAGTTAAGCACTCGTTTTGGCTCCCAAGAGGGCACTTTAGCATGTTTTGGCTCCCAAGAGGGCACTTTAGCACGTAGTTTGGCTCCCAAGAGGACACTTTAGCACGTGGTTTGGCTCCCAAGAGGGCACTTTAGCACATGTTTTGGCTCCCAAGAGGACACTTTAGCACGTCGTTTGGCTCCCAAGAGGGCAGTTAAGCACTCGTTTTGGCTCCCAAGAGGGCACTTTAGCATGTTTTGGCTCCCAAGAGGGCACTTTAGCACGCGTTTTGGCTCCCAAGAGGGCACTTTAACACACGTTTTGGCTCCCAAGAGGGCACTTTAGCACGTAGTTTGGCTCCCAAGAGGACACTTTAGCACGTGGTTTGGCTCCCAAGAGGACACTTTAGCACGTGGTTTGGCTCCCAAGAGGGCCCTTTAGCACATGTTTTGGCTCCCAAGAGGACACTTTAGCACGTGGTTTGGCTCCCAAGAGGGCCCTTTAGCATGCGTTTTGGCTCCCAAGAGGGCACTTTAGCACGTTTTGGCTCCCAAGAGGACACTTTAGTACGTTTTGGTTCCCAAGAGGGCACTTTAGTATGTTTTGGCTCCCAAGAGGACACTTTAGTACGTTTTGGCTAACCTATAAACCCATCACAGCCGCCTCACGTAAAACGTGAAGTCCACTCTCACAAGGAACATTTACCCACTTGTACTGATTTGGTTTGAACTGATTTTAACTGGACATATATTGAGATGAGATAACATATGTTGTTAATTGATGAAATTGATGGTTGTAAAATCGTGAGATGACAGCGTATCCTTAAGCTGTATGAGGCAGCGTCATCATTACATAATAACCACTGGGACCAAACGTATGATCCATAACTCGTGACCATGGCTGTGTAACATTTAATGTAAAAACTCAATGGTTCTAATTAAAAGAATTAAGCAGCCAGTTTGACAAATACTAAATCCCAAGCAATGGGATATTTAAAACAGCAGGATTATTTCACTGAACTGCCAAGATAAAAGTTATACGAGCTGACATTTTTCATCTTTGTATTTTAATGACAGTCTTGCATTTATTAGCTTTTTTTTTTCCAACCTCATCCCGGCCAATAAAGGAGGTCCATCTTTGAATATAACCCCAATTTTTATGTGATGAAATGTCACATATTCAATAACTCATTTTATTGCATGACGCATGCTTTTATTTTGAAAAAAGGAGATGGGAACAGGCCCCTCGGGGCAGAGTTTAGATAGTAGAGACGTCCTGGACAGCCCAGATGAGGAGACAGGGAGGAGGATAGATGAAAAAGCTTAAGCCATTACTATACTGTGTCACTGTTGCAGAGTCACTAATTTTCCCTGTAATCTTCCATGTCAGAGTAAACAAAGTGTCACATCGTCACCACCCCCCCCCACATCGTTGTTGTCACCGTTAGCAGCAGTTAGTTGGAGCCGATTTCCACCCCAGGTGTCGTTCAGCGGCCGACTGACTTTAAGCACCTGTCACAAACTCCCAGGATGCCTTTCACCTGGCATCCGTCACTTCTGTTATGAGGCATGAAATGAGACGGGGAGGCAGGAATGGGCGTGACAGGCCCGTCTGCTCTTAGGAAACTGTCAACGGCACCAGCTTTAGTCCTGCTTCTGTTGAGGATAATAAAGTATGAAATGAGAAACAAATTAATTAACGAGGGTTAAAAGTCTCCTGGAACTGTTTTTCACCTCTTTTACTGGAGAGAGGCAGATATGCATGAAACGGGTTGTGTTTATTTCTTGGTGGATTAATGAACAATGTTTGGAAGTCAGCGTTATCTCTGACTAAAGGTCGAGTTCATGTTTATTAATTTGTTGAATTAATGCACACAGACTTTGTGTTTCACAGTAAGACCCAAACAAACCAATCATGTCACTTATTTATATCATCCCAAAATACAAATGTACGCTTATAACCGAGAATAAATTATCCCTTTCTCTCATTTATAGATTAGTTTTCAGAACAAATTATATTTGTTCACACCCTTTAAGTCTATTTGCACTCTGTAGCTGCAGAAAAATAAGGCCCCGATCAACACGAATCAACAGAATCTATCGATTGCAATGATTAATTTAAAGAATTATTCAAAAACGTATATTTCTAAACATTTTTATCATTTGTTTGGGGCTTTTCTGAGCTACAGAGTTCATCCTGTGATTGGATGGTGGCAGGTTCCCAACACTTTAAACACCCAATTAATGTAAAATTAATGCCAGATCTTTATTCTTTCAGTTTAACATAGTTTCAGCTCATTTTGGTGTGTTGTAAGATGTGAAGACATCTTAAAAACCTTAATTTGATTTGAAAATAAAAGAAGTTTTCCACATTCTTGCTTTCCATTGACATTCAAACTGTTAGTGTTACATAAAGGTCAAAGTGTCTCATTCTTTATGCCGAACAACCAGTCAGAGGCTCCAGATGGGCTCCTATAAAAGCAATATTCCTGTGAGCCAGCCATCGACTTGTTACAATCTTTATGATGAATTTACACCTAACACCATTTTACCTCCTTTCTCCTCCTCTGGTTCAAACTGTCCTGATTTTCTCTGTGACAGAAACAGCTTCGGGCGAATGCTCATTTGTGACCACTCTGTTAGTCTGAAAGCTCCTTGGATAAAAGCTCCTGCTGAACATAAATGTACCTCAAAGGTGGCTGAAAATGGACAGAATCCAGAAACAAATGGACCAACCCAGCCTCACGACAGGCTGTGACATGCCTACAAAGGTCCACAGGGCAAAACATCCCAGTGAAACCTCAGATTTAGTGCAGCTACTGTGTTGTCATGACTCTGTTCCCTACGCAGAAACAGCTGAAGTTTCCTACAGCTCCATGTTCCAGTGTTATGAAACACATTTTCTGTGACTCGCCACTGTTCTGTTCGCCTCAAAGGTCCAAAACTCACAGACCTTTGAGCAAATCTGAGCAAATGCTAAAGTGATTTGTTCCATATTGAATATAGTATCTTATTTCTTAGTGTTATATAACCACATAAAATTATGTTTATTTCCTTTTCTTTCCATTTTGCCATCCACTGTGGGACTAATAAAGAACTATTTTATATCATCTTATCTCATCCAACTATGAGATCTGCTTTGTTTTTAAACAATCTTTGCACTTTCTGATTATTTACTTTTATGCTGCACCAGATGCTAGCATTAGCGCTGATGCTACCTGCTACCTGGAACTGGTTATAGGTTGACATTCATGCATCGTGATTCCCGTCACATCACATGAACACCGCCCGGCAGACAACAAAAGCCGAGGGACGGGTTGCTCTCTGACATTTACAACCAGGGATTGTTTGGACAAATGTATGTTTTTCACCTTTTCTGATGAGCTGCTGCAACACAAAAGCTGCCCCCAAACTGCAGCTGTCACATGCTCCAGATGTAATGTTCTCAGCAGGGAACCGATGCATATAAAACACTGTTGGATTGGTTTTTCTCTTTGGATTTTAACGGTAATGCTCACATAACTGAAATCAGGACATTATTTGCCCTCTATCTGTCTTTCTTTCAGATATGTGAGATCACGAACGAAACACGACATCGACATGCGCATCGGGATCCACTCGGGCTCGGTGCTGTGCGGCGTGCTGGGACTCAGGAAGTGGCAGTTTGACGTCTGGTCCTGGGACGTGGACATTGCCAACAAGCTGGAGTCTGGGGGCATCCCGGGGTGAGGGAACCAGTTGTTTACTGGCCGTTTTGTTGGTGGAAAACGGAGCCACTGATGCTCCATTTGGTTTTCAGGCTGATTGGTCCGTTTGCCCTTGAGAGGTCCAATGGAATCAGTTCCCATCTGTTACAGAGCGACACTGTAACCCGACCTGTGCGCTTTACTGAAATTAGTTACATAACACGACAGTTAACAGTATTACTAAGCCATAAACAGATTATTGCATCATGTACTGTATGTTTTTTCATCTCATCCAGCACACTCAGATCCCTCTTGTGGTGAAACATAGTGGACCCGACCCTTCATTTGACCCACATTTAGTCACTGAAACTGTGCAGGATTTCATTCACACCTGCACAGCTCAGTGATTGGCTGCTCCTGTCTGGGTGAATTAACCTGCAAGACTCTTTGCTTTAGGTGGAAACCTTCAAACTTTGTTACACTGTGTGATTCGTAATTTATTTCCTTCCTTGCTTCAGGAGGATTCACATCTCCAAAGCAGCTCTGGACTGTTTGAATGGCGACTATGAGGTAGAGGAAGGCCACGGGAAGGACCGCAATGACTTCCTTCGGCGCCACAACATTGAAACGTACCTGATCAAGCAGCCTGAGGACAGCCTGCTGACCTTGCCGGAGGACATCATGAAGGAGGCGGCCAGCTCGGCTGACCGCCGGGCCAGCAGTGCCACCTTTAATGAGGCCTCCTGGAGCCCGGAGCTTCCCTTTGACAACATTGTGGGGAACCAGAACGTAAGTCCCGCCGCGGCTTGAAACTCGAGCCACGTTGTGCAGCTGATCGCACTGTGAATGAACGTCTGTCTGAACTGACAACTTGTTCCGCAGTTGAAGGTTAAACTCATGTGGGGTCGGTGCTTTTATCTGGATGTCTCTTGGTTTGACAAACTGGAACAAGCAGAAAAATCTCAACCTGCTTGTTTTGTTAGAAACGACTCGAAGCTTCACTGCAGGATGATGTTGTTTGACGGCACGTTTTCTCAGTTTTCTTGCCTGTTTGTTGGTTGTTTTGTCTTTTTCTCTTGTTTTTTTTTTCTGGGAATAAGTGAGATCGCTTTCAGTGTAGGGAATGCGTTACCATGGTGACCAATCACCCGTGAGGATGACGAGCTTGTGATTGCGTGGCCCTTGAAAACATCCTCCTCATTCCATCGCCATTCATTTGTATTCGAGTTTCGACAACAAAGCACCCTCTGGAGGCATCATGTTGACATTTTCGACAGAAATGGTTTAATTGGGACTGGATAGTGTAGTGGTATGATTGCCACCTTTCATGTGGGAGATCTGGGTTCAAATCCCCTGCATGAAAGGTACTGTCTCCAGTAGGGGTCCTTAGGCAAGGCCCCCTTACCCTACCTGCCTATCTGTAAGTCGCTTTGGATAAAAACGTCTGCTAAATGCATAAACATAAACAATTTGGAAAGAATAAATCATCGTCTTTCCTCTTGAAGAGCCGAGTGGAAGCGAAAGGGAGAGAACAGTTCGGAGAGAGAGTCGGATACGATTTCTTTTCTCCAGTATAGCACAGAGTAGGAGGCAGGAGGAGCTGTTCCTCAGTCATGAATCCATTGCATTTTCAGGAGAGACAGGTGAAGAGGCTACTTTTATGTTGCCTCGGTGCTTGATGGTTTGTTTGGCTGGTACGACCAATAGATCAATCCTGGAAAGGTTCAGTTGCAGGTGGTGTTCCTCCATCCACTGTTAGACCAGCTCAGATCTGTCAAGTACCGCCAGGTACGTCGAGGAACTTAGGACACAGATGCAGGGTCTTTGGATTCCAAAAGGGTTTTATTTTATAACCACACAGGGCACTGCAGGGCGATCTCCTGGCAGCGCAAAATAAACGAGCTATGAAACTCTCTCCTCTGTAACTATGGCGGAGAAGGAGCGCAGCTATGAAATTTATAAAACATAAAACTGTCCACGCTGGGAGGAAAACAAAAGCTAGGAATAGTTAACCAAACAAAAGGCGCACTCTTCCAAAACAGAGGCTCTATGAAAGTTTAACGTGAACTTAAAGGCTCACCTTTAACGGTGGCAAAAGATTTTTCAATAAATCAAAACACTCCGCTAATCGGAGGTGGCTACGAAAGTTACAACAAAATTCGCTCCTTGAAAACGGAGGAAAAACAAGGCTGTGAAACTTACCGTTAGACAATAACTAAACTATGGCTATGGAACAATTTACAAACAAAACAGCACTGCAGGAGAAACGCTCGCTGCAGGCTCGTGGTTTCTATGACACATGGGACAAGACAGATGGCTGGTAAGGTACTCGAAAGATACAACATACTGGCGACGAGAAAAGGGAAACGCAGACTATTTGAACACACGAGGGACCAAGGGGAACAGGTGGAAACACTTGGGAATCAGGGAAGACGATGAGACGCATGACACGGGAGGAAGGGGAAGTTACCTGAAAATTGCCGACTATGACAGGTAACAACGAAAAATCACTCCTAGAAAGTGGAGAAAAAACAAAGCTGTGAAACTTGCCGTTACAATAAATAAACTAAGGCTATGGAACAATAGATTACAAAGCAAGTCAGCACTGCAGGAGAGTCGCTCGCTGCAGGCTCGTGGAATCTGTGGGTTCAAGACAAGGCAGGTGGCTGGTAATGAAGCTCAAAATGAGACAACATACTGGTGACGAGACAAGGGAAACGCAGACTATTTGAACACATGAAGGACCAAAGGGGAACAGGTGGAAACACCTGGGAATCAGGGAAGAAAATCAGACGCATGACACGGGAGGAAAGGGAAGATACCTGAAACCAGAGGGGAAGATAAGTGAGTTTTCAAAATGTTTATGTTATGTTTATCCATTTAGCAGACGCTTTTATCCAAAGCGACTTACAGGTAGGCATGTAGGGTAAGGGGGCCTTGCCTAAGGACCCCTACTGGAGGTAGTACCTTTCATGAAGGGGATTTTAACTCAGGTCTCCCACATGGAAGGTGGCAATCATACCACTACACAGGTATAAGACAGGAAATGACAAGACATGAAACGGAACGTAGATCGTGACAAGATCCACGATGAGACGCTGGGGTCATCTGGTTGGAGTAATAGTAATACATTGGAAAGGGAAGAAGGCCCAGCATCGAGCTTGGGCGTCCCCTGGAGAGATGATGGTACATGGACAGGCTTGTTCTGGCACATTGAAAACGCTCACAGGGAGGTCGGCGTGTTGCAACAGTGGTAGGCTCAGTCCACGGCAAAGTTTATCCATCTTTATCCTGCTGGCCTTCATGAATTCAGGCTTCCCGTTAGCCCAGGGATGTCAAACTCCGGTCCTGGAGGGCCGCTGTCCGGCAGGTTTTAGATGTTTCCCTGCTTCAACGAACCTGAATCAGATCAATGCATCATTAGCAGAACATTTAATCTGAATCAGGTGTGTTGAAGCAGGGAAACATCTAAAACCTGCAGGACAGCGGCCCTCAAGGACCGGACTTTGACATATGTGGGTTTGCCCGAATAGACGAAGCATCTATTTCACTGAAAGATTTCCTGAGCAGTTCAAGCTGGTGACATTTGTAGCTCTCTCTCCGCCACAGTTCCTATCCCTGTCACAGAAATCCTATTTGGTTGTTAACGAGTGCTGCTTGAAAGCGCACCTGCTGCTGCTTTCATAACCAACAAAGTCTCTGAGGCCTGTTCAATGTCCTTCTGTGGTCATTCATTCTGAATTATTATGAAAAACCGACTCTGTTATCTGTCGGTTCTTACTTCAGAGTGCGTCATTTATTAAATATAATGTTCAATATCATTTTCATAGATTAGTTTGCTGTGCATTGATGTTGGGATAGATCAGGCTTGTGCCATTCTTCTTGAATTAGATCCAACCAGGACATTCACAGGCTCATACATGTAGAGAGAAGGCTGCATTTGCATGCCCAGATTGTGTTGGGAGGACGATCTGTTGCAGCCTTCATGCTGCCTGGCCAGGACTCAGTGTTCCTGAACCAGAACCCTACTGATGACTCTGTCCAGCATGCTGCTTCTGTTCCAGGCTGTTCACCAGGAAAACTGGTGGAGGCCGAATGAAAATGTCCTCGACTCACGGCAGGTGGAGATGTTCTTCTCAACCTAGCATTAAGCTTTGAGGGTTGAATGATCAACTTTGCTCCATTTTAACATTAATTATCAAGCTAAGTACAAACTGACTGAATATAACACAAACTTACTGAATCGTCTAAGTTTAAAATGTACTTGTGTGCACTCTGTAAGGTGGAATTGAGCAGAAACAGCAGATGTGCAGAGCTTGAGTTGCTTTTTGTTTGGTCCGCAGCAGCCATGAGCTAAAGTCTGCGTCTCCTGCTGGGAATAATGACGATGTGTGGAGCTCCTCGGCTACGCTAACCATGTCAGGGGCTTATAGGATTTGATGTAAGCGTGTGTTTGGATTCAGAGGAATGCTATTTCTGAAAAGTGCCTCCTCTTTGTTTCTGGCACAATGAAAGCCTGTCAGGACAGTCACATCAAATCAAAGCTCTTTGCATATCAAAGGCTTCTCCAAGGAGTTCTGAAGCGTCTTTTATGTTTTCGCTTGCAGCAGAAGTTCTCGCTCTCCGGTGGGTTTCTGCCCTCAGGGACCCTCCCCTCACATCCTGTTGGTCTGATTCAGTTTTCAGCATCGCTGAGTTGAGGGCAAAACAGAGTATATTGTATGTATTTTTGTATGTTTGTGTGTGTTTATCAGTCAGATAGAGTAAAAGTCACTTCTTCAAAGTCACTGGTTCGAATCATGAAAACGTGAATGTTAGAAAGGACGATTCTGGGTGAAAAAGTCTTTAAACTGTGAAAGATGCAACGCACTACTGGTCTAATGTCCCAAGCCACCCCTCATTTCCTTATATTTTCCTTCCAATCAGCCAGACTTTCCTCTAACCTTTCAAAGTGGTCTTTAGCAATAGTTCCCCAGGCTTTCTGAAGGTCTCTGGCTGCTTTTTTCACTCATTTTCAGAGGAATCTGTGCCAAAAGTTGCTTTGCCAAAAGTGATTATCACATTTTATTACCTCAGAGTGAACTGTTTGTTTTCTACCCATCAGAACAGCTGTTTCTATTACAGGTGTTTCTGTCCAAAGGGACAGGCAGAGCAGCCCTGTGAGGATCAGAGGTTGTTGATTCAGTTTTACGAGATGTTTCAGGGTAAATGTAGGGATGGAGGATCATTCTTAATGCAAATGCAGTCAATGGCATGCGAGCTGACCTCGTCAGGGAAGGAAAAGGCGAAGTTAGAGCAGAAGAATCAGCATTTGTGAGGCTTTTGCCAGATGGAAGTCCCTGATTAAGAACAAAGGTCTTTGGAGTGACACCAGTTTCTGGTTTTCTCCTCAGCAGGTAATCTATCCAACGTATAGACAGTAGGAGCTTGAGATGGCGGCCATCTTCAGCTTGAGCACCATGTGCCAATAACTGCTACGAACTCTTAATTTAAGGCGAACTTTTACTGGTGGACTTGAGATGTAAGTTCAGCTCTTTTGCTTCAGTTGAAGCTCTGATTGGACGCCTGATAAACCGAGACTTTAGGAAATAAGGCTGACCTGACTGGGTGGAGTTACAGGGTGGAGTTACTTTCAGTGGCTGCTGACTGACTGGTATTACCTTCATGGTGAAACCACACTTGTGTTATTGTGTCCAACCGTGGTAGTGTTCGCTGAAATTCGTTGAAATCTGCCGTTTGAGGCTTTTTTCAATGCATATAATAACTTGGCATAACTTTGCAGCTGGAGGTAAGAGACATGTCCAGCAGAGAAGGAGGAAGGAACATTTATTCTGGTCTGGAAAGCTTCACTGGTTGGCATTAGGGCGTTGATGTGTTCCACATAAGTTATGGGTCAGGTCTGGTGGGACAGAGTCCAAAGGACAAAGGTTGTGGTGAATAACCGGGGTCTCACACCAAAAGCAACCACGGCTGCTCAGGGCGCTCACAACCCGCCGCCTCTGCTGCCAGAAGCAGCGGGGCTTTCAAATAGCAGGCATATTTAATAATCCATCTATACATCGGTTCCTGCAATAATAAGTTTCTCCTCCATGGTTTTTACTCTCACTCTGCCCTTTTCCACCTTTTTTCCTCCATTTTCCACCTTTTTCCCGCCATTTTCCGCCTTTTTTCCTCCATTTTCCACCTTATTTCCTCCATTTTCCCGCCATTTTCCACCCTTTTTCCACCATTTTCCGCCTTTTTTCCTCCATTTTGCACCTTTTTTCCTCAAATTTCCACCTTTTTTCCTCCATTTTCCACCTTTTTCCCTCCATTTTCCGCCTTTTTTCTGCTTTCGGAATCCAGATCGGCTGTGTCGCGTCGCTGCTCATTTGCGTAAAGTTGAGCCTCTCTCAACTTTCGAAGCTCAAGAAGCTCATGAAGCTCACAACGCCGGCTGCTCATCAGGCTTTCATTAGATTGAAAATGAATGGCAGCTGGCCGCCTCGGCCGCTCAAAACGCTTGTAGGCAATGTCTGTCTCTTCCTGGTGTGGAAATCCCCCATCTGGGCCTCCCAAAGACTAAGTCTCATATTAAATCCACAGTTGAGTTCACTTGACTGTTAAACGTTGTTGTTATTAACTGCTCATATCAACAGCTGACAGGGAGCTCCTTTATGCAGTGCAGTGAGGTAATTATAGACATAACACAGTTTACATGCTGACATTTGCAACAGGAACCTCCGATAACCGTAAACAACTGGTTAAAGACGCCTAATAAAGATCTTCACAGGCAGCTGAAACACCAGTAGGCAGGTAACAACCCTGCTGTTATTTGCCATAAAAACCGCGCTCAGTATCTGTGGCAACACATTTTCGTCATCATCCTGCTTTTTATTGTGAACTACACTCAATAA
The DNA here is from genome assembly GCF_036924035.1 of Leuresthes tenuis. Classification (NCBI taxonomy): domain Eukaryota; kingdom Metazoa; phylum Chordata; class Actinopteri; order Atheriniformes; family Atherinopsidae; genus Leuresthes; species Leuresthes tenuis. The sequence continues at coordinate 3,359,023 of NW_027325368.1, read as the reverse complement.
ATGACTTTATATCCTGGCCATCGCGGTGAATACTCTCTGATCTGCATTCATCAAACCCAGTAGATTCATCCACAGAAGGACATGTGAGGCCAATACGATGAGCTCCAGCCATGAAATCCTACTCCAGGCTCCGCGTAGGCTCTCTGCACCGGCTGCATGACTCTGTCTTTACCTCTTTCATGCTTCGCTGTGTACCTGCTGGCTGCCATGATGCACAGCACCGTCACGGTGCTTTCCCCTTGAAGGAGGTTGTGCGCCTCCTCAAAGGACCCAGTTGCTCTGTGACTGTGAAATCCAGCCAAAAGGAAATGGGGTCATTTTCAAATTTAATTTAACTTCAGCTGAGGAGACTCTCATTCAAAATGCGAGCTGTCTGAGGCATGAAACAGTTCAGATCTCAGCCTAATTCACCCTCCGCTGGTTGCATGTTAAAGTCTTGCCATGCCGAGGTTTTCTTACACCATGGAGGTTTGCAATTACCTCTCGAGGTGGAAATAACCTCAGCTGAGCAGTTAAAGGGGAATTATCAGTGCCAGGTAAGAAGCTGCGCTCATAAAGTTTATTAAGACATAATCCTTAATGTGCAGGCTTCATGGCAGTCTGTCTAACAAATGTCAAGCCATTTCACTTCCCATGCCAGTGTTGGTCCAGAGCCTTACTTTGGCCTGAGGCGTGTTTGTGGTTTATATAACTGCCTGCATGCAATCCTTTGAAGAGAACTAAACAAGACATGTTGCAGTGAATTATACTTTCTGGCTCAAAGTGTCAGTAAATCCGTCACTCTGGCAGACATTTGAGATTCTCTGACATTTCTTTATGTGTTCATGCTATCAGATCTTATAGTCTCAGCCCCACCTCCATATGGCCTTTTACTAGCATCATATGCTGGCATTTTCCAGCAGATGAACGTGTTCTGTTATTATTAGGCATCTTAAATGTAACCCCATCCCACTGCCCTCATACAGCCAAACAAACTGCTCGGGGAAGCATCACACTAGCCAGTATAAAGACGGGAAATGCCAGATGGACTCATGTGCCCTTTAGGCTGCATGCTTCCTCAGGGGCCTGGACGCCAAAAACAATCATGACAGTGCGGCTCATGGCGCTGCGTCCTCCAAGTCCGTTATCATGAATCGAAGGCAGAGGGCAGTCATCTCATTGAGGTTAGAAAACGCTCTGTTTGACCAGCCTTGATGATATGCAGTTTTTTGATAACCTGGCTCCAAAACATGCTGAAACTCCAGGTTCTTTCAGGTAGAAGAAGCGTCTAAAACGTGCTGAAACTCCAGATTCTTTAAGGTAGAAGAAGGGTCTAAAACATGCTGAAACTCCAGATTCTTTCAGGTAGAAGAAGCGTCTAAAACATGCTGAAACTCCAGATTCTTTCAGGTAGAAGAAGCGTCTAAAACATGCTGAAACTCCAGATTCTTTCAGGTAGAAGAAGCATCTAAAACATGCTGAAACTCCAGATTCTTTCAGGTAGAAGAAGCGTCTAAAACATGCTGAAACTCCAGACTCTTTCAGGTAGAAGAAGCATCTAAAACATGCTGAAACTCCAGATTCTTTCAGGTAGAAGAAGCGTCTAAAACGTGCTGAAACTCCAGATTCTTTCAGGTAGAAGAAGCGTCTAAAACGTGCTGAAACTCCAGATTCTTTCAGGTAGAAGAAGCGTCTAAAACTTGCTGAAACTCCAGATTCTTTCAGGTAAAAGAAGCGTCTAAAACATGCTGAAAGTCCAGATTCTTTCAAGTAGAAGAAGCGTCTAAAACATGCTGAAACTCCAGATTCTTTCAGGTAGAAGAAGCGTCTAAAACATGCTGAAACTCCAGATTCTTTCAGGTAGAAGAAGCGTCTAAAACATGCTGAAACTCCAGATTCTTTCAGGTAGAAGAAGCGTCTAAAACATGCTGAAACTCCAGATTCTTTCAGGTAGAAGAAGCGTCTAAAACATGCTGAAACTCCAGATTCTTTCAGGTAGAAGAAGCGTCTAAAACATGCTGAAACTCCAGATTGTTTCAGGTAGAAGAAGCGTCTAAAACATGCTGAAAGTCCAGATTGTTTCAGGTAGAAGAAGCGTCTAAAACATGCTGAAACTCCAGATTCTTTCAGGTAGAAGAAGCGTCTAAAACATGCTGAAACTCCAGATTCTTTCAGGTAGAAGAAGCGTCTAAAACATGCTGAAACTCCAGATTCTTTCAGGTAGAAGAAGCGTCTAAAACATGCTGAAACTCCAGATTCTTTCAGGTAGAAGAAGCGTCTAAAACATGCTGAAAGTCCAGATTCTTTCAGGTAGAAGAAGCGTCTAATACATGCTGAAACTCCAGATTCTTTCAGGTAGAAGAAGCGTCTAAAACATGCTGAAACTCCAGATTCTTTCAGGTAGAAGAAGCGTCTAAAACATGCTGAAACTCCAGATTGTTTCAGGTAGAAGAAGCGTCTAAAACATGCTGAAACTCCAGATTCTTTCAGGTAGAAGAAGCGTCTAAAACATGCTGAAACTCCAGATTCTTTCAGGTAGAAGAAGCGTCTAAAACATGCTGAAACTCCAGATTCTTTCAGGTAGAAGAAGCGTCTAAAACATGCTGAAACTCCAGATTCTTTCCGGTAGAAGAAGCGTCTAAAACATGCTGAAACTCCAGATTCTTTCAGGTAGAAGAAGCGTCTAAAACATGCTGAAACTCCAGATTCTTTCAGGTAGAAGAAGCGTCTAAAACATGCTGAAACTCCAGATTCTTTCAGGTAGAAGAAGCGTCTAAAACATGCTGAAACTCCAGATTCTTTCAGGTAGAAGAAGCGTCTAAAACATGCTGAAACTCCAGATTCTTTCAGGTAGAAGAAGCGTCTAAAACGTGCTGAAACTCCAGATTCTTTCAGGTAGAAGAAGCGTCTAAAACATGCTGAAAGTCCAGACTCTTTCAGGTAGAAGAAGCGTCTAAAACATGCTGAAACTCCAGATTCTTTCAGGTAGAAGAAGCGTCTAAAACATGCTGAAACTCCAGATTCTTTCAGGTAGAAGCAGCGTCTAAAACATGCTGAAACTCCAGACTCTTTCAGGTAGAAGAAGCGTCTAAAACATGCTGAAAGTCCAGATTCTTTCAGGTAGAAGAAGCGTCTAAAACATGCTGAAACTCCAGATTCTTTCAGGTAGAAGAAGCGTCTAAAACATGCTGAAACTCCAGATTGTTTCCAGTAGAAGAAGCGTCTAAAACATGCTGAAACTCCAGATTCTTTCAGGTAGAAGAAGCGTCTAAAACATGCTGAAACTCCAGATTGTTTCAGGTAGAAGAAGCGTCTAAAACATGCTGAATCTCCAGATTCTTTCAGGTAGAAGAAGCGTCTAAAACATGCTGAAACTCCAGATTATTTCAGGTGGAAGAAGCGTCTAAAACATGCTGAAACTCCAGATTCTTTCAGGTAGAAGAAGCGTCTAAAACATGCTGAAACTCCAGACTCTTTCAGGTAGAAGAAGCGTCTAAAACATGCTGAAACTCCAGATTCTTTCAGGTAGAAGAAGCGTCTAAAACATGCTGAAACTCCAGATTCTTTCAGGTAGAAGAAGCGTCTTAAACATGCTGAAACTCCAGATTGTTTCAGGTAGAAGAAGCGTCTAAAACATGCTGAAACTCCAGATTCTTTCAGGTAGAAGAAGCGTCTAAAACATGCTGAAACTCCAGATTCTTTCAGGTAGAAGAAGCGTCTAAAACATGCTGAAACTCCAGATTGTTTCAGGTAGAAGAAGCGTCTAAAACATGCTGAAACTCCAGATTCTTTCAGGTAGAAGAAGCGTCTAAAACATGCTGAAAGTCCAGATTCTTTCAGGTAGAAGAAGCGTCTAAAACATGCTGAAACTCCAGATTCTTTCAGGTAGAAGAAGCGTCTAAAACATGCTGAAACTCCAGATTCTTTCAGGTAGAAGAAGCGTCTAAAACATGCTGAAAGTCCAGATTCTTTCAGGTAGAAGAAGCGTCTAATACATGCTGAAACTCCAGATTCTTTCAGGTAGAAGAAGCGTCTAAAACATGCTGAAACTCCAGATTCTTTCAGGTAGAAGAAGCGTCTAAAACATGCTGAAACTCCAGATTGTTTCAGGTAGAAGAAGCGTCTAAAACATGCTGAAACTCCAGATTCTTTCAGGTAGAAGAAGCGTCTAAAACATGCTGAAACTCCAGATTCTTTCAGGTAGAAGAAGCGTCTAAAACATGCTGAAACTCCAGATTCTTTCAGGTAGAAGAAGCGTCTAAAACATGCTGAAACTCCAGATTCTTTCCGGTAGAAGAAGCGTCTAAAACATGCTGAAACTCCAGATTGTTTCAGGTAGAAGAAGCGTCTAAAACATGCTGAAACTCCAGATTCTTTCAGGTAGAAGAAGCGTCTAAAACATGCTGAAACTCCAGATTCTTTCAGGTAGAAGAAGCGTCTAAAACATGCTGAAACTCCAGATTCTTTCAGGTAGAAGAAGCGTCTAAAACATGCTGAAACTCCAGATTCTTTCAGGTAGAAGAAGCGTCTAAAACGTGCTGAAACTCCAGATTCTTTCAGGTAGAAGAAGCGTCTAAAACATGCTGAAAGTCCAGACTCTTTCAGGTAGAAGAAGCGTCTAAAACATGCTGAAACTCCAGATTCTTTCAGGTAGAAGAAGCGTCTAAAATATGCTGAAACTCCAGATTGTTTCAGGTAGAAGAAGCGTCTAAAACATGCTGAAACTCCAGATTCTTTCAGGTAGAAGAAGCATCTAAAACATGCTGAAACTCCAGATTCTTTCAGGTAGAAGAAGCGTCTAAAACATGCTGAAACTCCAGATTCTTTCAGGTAGAAGAAGTGTCTAAAACATGCTGAAACTCCAGATTCTTTCAGGTAGAAGAAGCATCTAAAACATGCTGAAACTCCAGATTCTTTCAGGTAGAAGAAGCGTCTAAAACATGCTGAAACTCCAGATTCTTTCAGGTAGAAGAAGCGTCTAAAACATGCTGAAACTCCAGATTCTTTCAGGTAGAAGAAGCGTCTAAAACATGCTGAAACTCCAGATTCTTTCAGGTAGAAGAAGCATCTAAAATATGCTGAAACTCCAGATTCTTTCAGGTAGAAGAAGCGTCTAAAACATGCTGAAACTCCAGATTCTTTCAGGTAGAAGAAGCGTCTAAAACGTGCTGAAACTCCAGATTCTTTCAGGTAGAAGAAGCGTCTAAAACATGCTGAAACTCCAGATTCTTTCAGGTAGAAGAAGCGTCTAAAACATGCTGAAACTCCAGATTCACAAATCATGTTATTTAGTGGATAAATGTGATATTTTTGTGTCGTTTGCATCCCAAAAGCAATTCCCTGGTTCGTAGAATGAATCCGGAGGTGAATCCTTTTTATATGGCAGCAGCTACGACCTGGTTCTTCCTCCTCAGGGTGGAAACTTCATCACTTCATGAATACAAAGTGCTTCCATTTGCTATCTTTCGGCGCCAGTCGGTGTCAGAGTTCATGGAAGAAGTGGAGCCAAATGCAGGCAGGAGCACGGCAGAACTGGGAGATTGTAACGGACTTCCAGAGCAGGCAATGCATAGCAGAGAATCCAAGTAAAAAGCAAGACCGATGAAAATATAAATCCAAATACCAGGAAACAAGACGAGGGGAATGGAAACAGGTGAGAGCTAATCAGCAACAGGGACCAGGTGTAACACAGGAAGTAAACAGGATGCAAAGTAACTAAGGAGCATCAAGTAAACGAGTCACGACTGTCGGATGTCTCTCTCTCTGAGATCTTGTTGCAGACTGAGCGTCTTACTTCTACTCTTCCAAGTAACATTACTTTATCAATTAAGACATTTCAGAATCTATTCAGAATCTGTCTAAGATTTGACCAGAAAGACACTTTTCTAGAGACTGGGTTGAATAATGATTGAAGATGCTTCTTTTTTACAGAGACTGTAATGATCCCCCGTCACCACGACAACCCCCCCATCTTTAAACCGCAGCATAAAACTGTGACTTGTTGTGGAAAGCACAGAGAAACTCATATATCATATATGTCATATAAACACTCACAGTGAATTATCCAAACCATTATTTGATCGTAGTAATGGTGAAAATATTGTCTTTTACAGGCGACACTTGTATCCACACCAGCTGCGATTATTTCTAACCTGAGAAATATTTCAGCATCCACAAACTGAACGATTTGCAAACATGCATAACTTGCTCTGTAATCCTATAATTGGATGAAATACGTTACATTTGTGCCTTTCGTCCTGTGTGCTTGTTGGTATTTGGCTTCCGAACCGAAACAATTTTGTGAATCCTGAAATATGTGTGGATCATTTAACACATTTGTGGTTTTCCTCTGTTGGTTATAAACAATTAAGTCCAACAAAAACTTGTTAAAACTTGAACGATGAGGGTTGGCTCGAGCTGCAGATCTCTAATTACACAGTTACGACACATCCCGCATGCAGAGATAATGGGGCTCTACGCTCCACAGATGTGAGCTGATATATTTAGAAATAAACTGATAATGAGGGCCACATGTCATTGCCATAACTCGACCTCGCAGCACTTTAATTTAAAGTGGCTGATTGCACAAAAAGCTGCACGGTTGTCTCCATTATAATGAAACTCGTGTGTTTCCTGAGTCTGTTTGAGATATGCTAATAATTTGACACGCAGGCCACACGTTTTCATTCGTATGCATGAGATGTTTTGTTGAGTTCAAGTTCAACTCGAGTTCAGCTCTCCCTCAAAAAACCCACTTAATTCACGTTCATTTACTTCTCTGTTGGGGTTCTGTTTATTAAGCAGGCCGAACTTTTTTTGATCCTAGATTTTAATTAGTTCACAGCTCATTTACTCTAATCTTGTTGTCTTGTTCAGCTCAACTTCATTTTCAAATTAATTGAATGTTTCTCAACTTCATGTTCATGTGTAAAATAAATTGCACTTAACGGTTGTCCCTCTTTTCTTCTTGTATATTAAACAAATAATTCTTAAAGCGACTTTAGGAGCAGTACATTCCACTTTTTTGGGGTATTTAGAGGGTTAACTGATACAAATGAGCTCAAACCATGCATTTTGTGCCACTGGATGCAGTGTAATTGCTGCTAACTTGACCCTAGCTTGCATGTTTCACACCTGAAACCTGATCATTATGAATGAAAAATGTCTTAATTGCAGTCGTCTGTCATCTGCAGGTGGTTGTGATCAGACTTTTATTTCAGTGTAATTTTGCCTGTGAAAGTCAGAGCAGATCTGAGAGAAGGAAAAACATCCATTAATCGAGATTGGTGCGAGAACATCAATTCATACGGAGCCTGAAAATGAATTTTTAACGATCCAAGAGAGCGTGATGGATTCCTTGTTTTAACGTGTTGAAATAAAGGCGATGAGGTGAGACGTTCAATTGGCCAGAGCCAGGGAGATTGTATTGAATTTCTAAATATGTCCATCACTGCACATCTCTAATAATCACATTAATGGTTCTATAGGTCTCAGACACCATGCCGTGTGGCTGCTTTTACTTGTCAGTGATGCTGGAGCGATAATGTCAATGGCTCTGAGAAAATTACTCTCAGCCTCACGTATGACCCATGTCACTCTTACCTTAAGTGCTTCTCTTCAGTGAATGACATGTGTCCTCTATTATGGACAGGAATTCATTTTAAAAATCTACTTTTGTGTTACTTGTAATGTTCTCAAAACTGGATTACACACCGTGACAAAGCAGTTGTGATTAAAAGGTGCTTTGCACCTGCTCCAGAGTTTTATCTTTTTGTAAAAATAGTGAAACTTAATAAAGTCAAATATATTTTAAATAAAGCCGCTCATTCACATCCACTGCTGCAGTTTTAAATCTGCGTTATTTACGGCAGATTTTACGTTTCACAGACCAACGAGAAACGCAACTTTTTAATCATAACGCTTTTAAGGATGTTTCCTGTGCCATGTCTGTGGTTGTGTCTGAAATCACTCACTCATTTCCTACTCCCCACGTAAGGAAATAAATGTAGTGCACTATATAGTGAGCTCAACAGAAAAATCTTTCGGACACTCTCGGACATTATCGAACAGTTTCCAACATTTTCGGACACTTTCGGACATTTTCGGACACTCTCGGACATTTTCGGACACTTTCGGACATTTTCGGACACTCGGACAGTTTCGAACATTTTCGGACACTTTCGAACATTTTCGGACACTTTCGAACATTTTCGGACACTTTCGGACATTTTCGGACACTAACTCTCGGCGCCGGTACTTACGTCATCGCTGTTGTACAATTAAAATGTACCACATTAACCTCGTCTCACACAATATTACTGCATTTTTGTTAAATTAGAGGCTTTTGATTACTGTCCTGTAATTTTCATTTTTGTATTTTCTTTACTATTTAATCATATTTACATGTTTTATTCTCTTGGCTCTTTAGTAACAGCAAGTTACAGTGTAACCTACTGGAATGTTTGATTATATGCTGCTCGATTTACACTTTTTTTTAACAATGAAAGTAGGAAGCCATTTAAATTGCCTTGTTTGGAAATCTGTAATGAAATAAAAATGGAATAAACTGGCTTCGTGACTGTCGTACCGCTCCACAACTCATGAATTTGTCTCGCGCATGTCATCCAACGGCTAACTACGAGCAATTCACCGAAAAAAAACCCAACTTTACTCACTCCCAACCGGCTGCGAAGGCGAAATGTTGCATGATGGGATATGTTGCTCCGGTTCGTGACCATCGGATGTTCACTTCATTTCGCAGTGAATTGTGGGATACATTCAGTGCAATATATAATGAACATTAATACATTAGGAGGCCACTACAAAATGGCGTGTCACTATATCGTGGTTAGGGAGTGGTTTCGGACGCAGTCAGTGTGTTTGATGCCTGTTCCATTGCAATAAATAACATCGATGTTGCCTTTAGCTCAGGCGGTGGAGCCTTTCACTTCCTGGTCCCATCCTCCCGAGATAACAGTTTTTCTTGTCATACTTAATATCTCTGAAATGAATCTGGTGCCTTTGGTGAAAGGACATTCAAAGCACTTCAGTGTGATGATCTCACTCTCACAAACCCTGACGATGAAGGTCGTTTATTCATTTTCTTTCTCTTATTCCGGTCTGAAAAGCTGACAAAGTTTTTGCTCTTTTATTGAAAAATTACAGAGAGTTTTAAAGGGCTCTTGCAAACTTTCAAGCATCAGCGTAAAAGCCAAGAATATGTAATTAAGCAGTTGACTGAGAAGTGGGCATTAGCAAATGCAGTGGATGAGATTCTGAAAACAAAGTTATGGCAGCTTGTGACCTTCAATTCATTTCTGCTTAAGGAAGCCGAGCGTGTCGGGAAGTGATGAAGTGGCAAATTAAAGTCTGAGGAGACCCTTGTGAAGAGAGAACCTTTTGTCATTTTCCAATAGTGCTTATTAATGTCTTAAAGGGTTTTCTTGGTGGAGGGTATAATGCATAATAAACTTAATTCACGGACATTTATGGTTGGAAATAAAAGATTGATTTAATTTTTGCATGTTTCGGACATTTTGCAGTTTTTTGTCTTCGCTTTAACGCTCATGAGTTCAGTCTTCATTCATTTAATGTGTTTTAATTTACTTTCCTTTCTCCAATCACAACCGTGCACATCAGTTTCTGCTTATACTCTGTGCATAATTACAAGCTTTGTCACCACTAACATCAGTGCACAGTGCGAGAGTGAATGGGATATGCATGACTTGCTCTGAGCTGTCTGTCTGATGGCAAATGTTGCATTTTGGTCTTCCCCTTTACTTCCTCTCCCTTAATTTTCTTTTGTGTATGTAATGAATGTAACTGTGTCTGTTCTTTTTCATTTGGAACTTGAATGAAACAAAAAGGGGGACAAGCAGGTTCATTCTATGTGCATGTGCTTTCCCTCTAGACTCTGGCTGCCCTAACGAGAAATTCGATAAATCTGCTTCCAAACCATCTCGCACAAGCTTTGCATGTCCACTCTGGTCCTGAGGAAATTAACAAGCGAATAGAGAGCGCCATCGACTTACGGAGTGGCGATAAGTTGAGAAGAGAGCATATCAAGCCTTTCTCACTGATGTTTAAAGACTCCAGCCTGGAAGAGAAGGTAGCTGGGGTTTTAGACAGTTAATTGTTTTTTTTTTTCCCCTTTCTCTCTCCTTCATCATATCTACTTTTAGAGGAAAATTTCCAGAAGCAAAACAACAACCAGCTATTTTTTTGTGTCACATCATGAGTAAGCTAAAGGCACTTGTGTATTACGAAAAGTGCCTTTTTTAAAATTTATTTATGAGTTACTGTGATATGAGACAAACTTGAGGAAGTTTGTGAAATTTTTGGGGTCAATAATGAGATAAAAACATGCTAATTATCTCTGTTCAGTCTCCTAGAGTACGGAGTCTCAAGTGTGCCACGACAGTAATCCTAAATGTTGGACTCGTACAGTCATTTATAAGCTTTATATTGTGTTACATTGAAATAAAGACTATTAGATTCGGTGGAAATCACTAAAAAACTGGGGCTTTTATGGGGCCTAACGCTGCTTACTGCATGAAAATGTCCAGACGGAGAAGAACGTGGATCTTATTTTGAAAAATGCAAGAAGAGGGTCCTTCCTGTTCCTCTCTGCTGTGCTTCAGCTCTGCCTCAAAAGCCCCTCTCAGTAGGAGAGGCTGTGGTGTAACCATAGCAACCGTATAAGTGACGGTAATTAACCATAGCAACCGTATAAGTGACGGTAATTGACACCAGTTTCACCCTCATCCCGGCTCTCGTTGACACCCCAGTTGGAGCCAGAGGAGCTTGCTTTTTTTTTTTTTGGCGTTAACTGTCAGAGAATAACCAGTTTCAGCTGGTTTAAAAACTAATTGTGTTTAAAAGTTGTTTTACTTTAATGGGTTAAGTCAAGCAGCTTCTCTCCGGTTTCAGATTTAAAGTTTTAAGATAGTTATATAAAATGTTGTGAAACTTCAGAAGGACACAGTGGGACACTTTGGACTCCTTACTTATTTATGTTAATAAAAAATCCGACTGACAAATAAAAACACCATTTTTCTAGATGCCATTTAAACTTTCTGTATAGCTGCAGCTATTATTCTCTGATATTAAACTGACTTTAATCATGACTCATGTTAGCTCTGTTGAGCATAGACGAGTCAGATGTTTGGCAATGCTGACTTGTTGACCCCTTCAGTTTACTCATGACCAAAGGTCCATGCCATGGACCCGTTAGAGTTTTGCAGAACTGTGGAAAAAGTTGACATGTTCAACTTTTTTTTTTCTTCTTCTTGTTCTTTTTTATCATCGTACACTGCTTTCACTAAAGAAAAAAACAAATCTGAGCTGTTTTTTCAAACTTATGGCTTCCATATCCCAAAACGACTTCATGTCCTACCTTGAAACTTTAGGTTTAACGTGTATTATTAAAGTGCAAAACATTAAAACCTGGAGCACATTTTTAATTTAAAAAAAAAAATCCCTAAACAATTAGCATTTGGCTCAATCTTAAAGATATTTAGGGGGAAATAAGCAGAGATTTAAGGGGTTAATTAGCTGTCTTTTAGGCTTTTTGGGCCAGGAGCTAGTCTATATGAAAACAATATAAGTGGGTTTATTTACAACTGCCAAAGGCATGTGGGAAACAAGCTGTTTCCATAGCAACACTCTCCTGCACATTAGCTTACAGCATAATTTTCATTTATAACTTAATGTCGGTAAGCCCACAGGTAATTTTATCGTTATTATGAAGAGTCAAGTGATACTTTTAAGGTACTGAAGTCATAGTTAGAAGGTGTGCCTAAATATTCTTTTTCTTTGCTGAATGCAGTGCACTTTCGTAGCTTTTAGTCCCTTTTCTCCCCATTTTTTCCCCCACCCTTTCAGTTTATCTACATATTGGCTCTCCTCTACCCACGTTTGTGTTTCCCCTTAGATCCCACTGCCATCTGAAATTTAAGATCCTTATTTTTACATTGATTTATTTTCTCTTTAAACCTTTTTCAGTAACTGTGCGGTGATTTGCTGTCAGCCTCCCTCATCTTTTTTCTTTTTTTTTTTTAAAAAGTTGTGACAAAACGTGAAGCATCCTCTCTTGCTAATTTCCCAGCACCCTTTGAGAAAGAGACAGCGAGGTTGGGAGAGCAGGGGTCACTTGGATGAAATTTTTTAAGATTGACATAAGTCTGGGAGTTAGGTCCAGACGAGAGAATCATTTTCAGTGCACCATTTTCCTCTGAAAATGCTAACGCCCAGATGCTAATATGCTAATAAACACTTCTCGCCAACAATAAATAGCTTGGTTCAGTTATGTAAAAGTTTTTCTTGCAGGAGGAAAATGGTCAAGTAATATTTTAGTTGAATTTACTATGCCTTATATGCTTGTTATGTTGGTAAGAAAAGATATAGTATAGACCTACAGCTGGAGGTAATTAGCATAGCTTAGCTCAAATGCAGGGAGTTGGGGGCATCAGCTAGCTTGGTACATTCAAAAATGGACAAACTGCCTCTATATTTTAGTTAAATCCATAAAAACATACCTATCAATCTTCACAACTAATGCCTGTAATAAAAGCAAATGTTTAAATATTCATTTGTTGAAATCTTGACCAATTTTTGGAACATCTTGAAATTGAATCTAGCCTTAGCTTATTTGCACGTGTTGATTGATTAACTTGGTCTCACGCAAATAAAGTCACACAGTTAAGTAATATAATTAAAAACTAAACAGAAAGCACTAGCATTGAAGATAATGTTCACGAAATTAACATTTAGGTAAAACATTAAGAGAAGCTGCAAAACATTGCTTCTCAAATGTTAACATTTCAAATACTTTAACTCGAGAGTTGCTACATTTATCTAAACAAAATAGAAGAAAAGTCTTCGGAAGTATCATAATTTAAAACTGGACCTGAAAACAGACATTATCATGTGTATGTATGTACCAATGATGTCTTTTTTAGCCCTTTTTTTATTTTCTATTATGGAGTAGTTGTTAGCATCAAATCCAAATCCAATTCAGATTTGAGAAAGCTTTTTACGTCTCGCCTCACAGCTTATTCTGATGCAGCGTTCTCCGTTTGTGTTTAAGCTAATAGCTAAAAGCTCACAGCTAACACTGTGCTTGTCAGCTTCGCACCTTTCCCAGGACCCCACAGCTAACCCACCAGCTCCTGTCTCTCTCTAACGCTTGTGGTTGAACCGTTGCATGCTGCATCTGTGGCAGTGCATCTGTTTGTTTGGTGCATTTTGATTCGTTCAGTCTTTTTTGTTCGTCTGAAAACTTGTTTCTCCATCTTCCCCTCACCTCCTGTCCCCCGTTTTTCTTTTCTTTGTCTTCTTCTTCTTTCATTGTGCAGTACTCGCAGATGAGGGATGAGGTTTTCAAGTCCAACCTGGTTTGCGCCTTCATTGTGCTCGTCTTCATCACAACCATCCAAAGCCTGCTTCCCTCTGCCAGGTAAGAGAAAGGAGACAATAACTATGCATTCAACTTGCAGGTTTAGGTGTTTTACACGCAACATTGCACCTTGATTCCTTTCTTTTTCAGCCGCTTATGTGTTTGGGATCATTGTCCTCTTGTATGATCGATGTTAAACCAGGGCCTTTTCAGACAGACGGCCTCACATTTGACTCTAGAATACTTTGGTATCCAGAGGAGTTCATGGTGGACTCAATGACTGCAAGGTGCCCAGGTCCTGTGGCTGCAGAACCAGCCCAGATCATCAGCCCTCCACCACCGTGCTTGACAGCTGGTATGAGGTGTTTGTGCTGATATGCTGTGTTTGGTTTCCTCCAAACGTGCTGCTGTGCATTAGGACCAAACATCTCCACTTTGCTCTGGTCTGTCCAAAGGACATTGTTCCAGAAGTCTTGAGCTTTGTTCAGATGCAGCTTTGCAAACCTAAGCTGTGCTGCCATGTTCTTTTTAGAGAGAAGAGGCTTTCTCCTGCAGCCCTTCCAAACAAGCCATCCTTGTTCAGTCTTTTTCTAATTGTGCTGTCATGACCTTTAACCTTTAACATGCTAACTGAGGCCTGTAGAGTCTGAGATGTAGCTCTGGGCTTTTTCACCTTGGGGTGACCTTTAACCTTTAACATGCTAACTGAGGCCTGCAGAGTCTGAGATGTAGCTCTGGGCTTTTTCACCTTGGGGTGACCTTTAACCTTTAACATGCTAACTGAGGCCTGTAGAGTCTGAGATGTAGCTCTGGGCTTCTTCACCTTGGGGTGACCTTTAACCTTTAGCATGCTAACTGAGGCCTGTAGAGTCTGAGATGTAGCTCTGGGCTTCTTCACCTTGGGGTGAACTTGCTGGGACGTCCACTCCTGGGAAGATTGACAGCTGTCCTGAATGTTTTCCACTTGTGAATAATCTTTCTCTCTGTAGAATGATGGACTCCAGATAGTTTGGAAATGGCCTTATAACCCTTCCCAGATTGATGGGCAGCAACAGTTGCTTCTCTAAGATCATTGCTGATGTCTTTCCTCCTTGGCATCGTGTTAACACACACCTGAATGTGTTGTGGAGGAAACACCTCCCATTGAAAGTCTCTAATGGGGAATTTATTACCAGGAACAGCATAGAAACATATTACACGGCAGCATACGTTGAATTACCAAAGACAGTAGATTGTGGTATTCTCTTATACTTTCTGGTGAGGTTGTTGACTTTACCGGAGAGCAAACCTAACCCTAAACAGTATCTGGCATGAGCAGTGGTAAGGAACTGCTCCCTCCCACCAATGCTGACAAAACTTCTGCTTTTATAGAGGTGCTCACACTTCCTGATGATGCGTAATTGTTGAGCAGCTGTTGGGGGAGGGGGGGGGGGGGGGGGGATTCAGTCCTTTGTTCTAACTGCATATTTATATTCTTGTGTTTTTGTAGAATGGTAACCATGGTGATCCAGTTCTCAGTCCTCATCATCCTCCATTCCTGCCTGGTCCTAGTTACGACAGCAGAAGACTACAAGTGTCTGCCTCTGGTCCTGAGAAAAGCCTGCTGCTGGATCAACGAAACCTACGCAGCGCGAAACGTCATCATCTTCGTCTCAATCCTCATCAACTTCCTGGCAGCCATGATCAACATCGTGAGTTCATTCTTTGCTCCCCATTTATCATCAATAATACAGGATCAATGACTTTGTTATGACTGATATGAGCTTCAGTAGTAGGTAGCTACTGGAAAACAGTCTTTTCCAGATTAGATTAATCTTTGTGAACTGTAAGATTGTAGTTGTCCAAATGTCTTCTTAACAGCCTTTTTAAAGCCTTTTTATTGGCTCCTCATGATCGAAATGAAGCATATTGTCAGATTGATGTGTGAGCAGGAGCAATAAAACTCTAACTCTACAAAGTTTCTGACTGGAACAAGCCTGATCTGTAGCAAACCAAAGCATCTGAGTCACAGCAGCGGATCCAGACTCAGCTGGGACCGGATCACTTTGATCCAAGATTCTTGCATACCAACTCATTTTGCTTTATAAATGCCCTGAATTTGTAAAAATGGATCACAAAGGTTCCCAGCTGGTTCCAAATACAGATAAAGCTGTTTTTGATGTATTTTTTGCATGAAAACATTGCAAATTAATTAAATTTAACTGAATAATACTTAACTGAATAATATATTTAGCTGCGATTACAGCCACATCATTCGCTAAGCTTCTGCAAAGTCTCAAGACTAAATCCCGCCCAGAGTTGCATTGATTTTTCTTCTGCTGATGGTGGGTAGAGTCGATCCACAGCGTAACGCTTCTCCGGCACATCCCAAAGATTCTGGACTCTGTGTCCATGGGTTAAAATGATTTCTCCCTGAACCCTTCATTCCCACTCTGAGCCCAATGGATCCTAACTTTGTGTCACGAACGGTGGACCCAGATGCAGTTCTTTAAGTTCACAAAAAGGTTTATTCCAAACAAAACAGAGAGCAAAAGGCAAGAACAGAAAGCCGGATTCAAAGATACTTAAACGTTGAACAAAAACCAAGACTATGAAAAACAAAACAAGGCTATGATTAACTGTGATAAGACTATGGCTTTGAGGCAGGAAACCAGGCTTAACTCTCAATGGCTGTGGCACGAAGGGTTGGTGAGGATTCTGCAATGGGTGAAAGGAAACCAGGAGACTAAATACTGTGGAGGGAGTGATAAGTGAATGCGGTGCAGCTGTGAACCATGAAGCAGGTGAAACTAGGTGGCAGAGGAACAACATGACCAGAACATAACCTGAAAACCAGACTATTAAAACATAAACTGTGACACTTTGTTATCTTAGAACATGTTTGTGGAGGAAAGAGGAAGAACATCTGTTGACTCTGCTCATTCGGTGCATACAGGAAGTCAGGTGACCCCATGTTTACACGTGCATGATGCTGCTAAACGTAGATCTGACCAACTGAAGTAACCACAGATCAAAGCGCTGCCTTCGCAGGTTTGACGCAAAGCATGATGGGAGCAGCACATCATGCACTGCTCTCATCCCTCTGGAGTAAATGTGGCCGCATCACGCCCCACGACCTTCTTCCATTGCTCCAAAGTCCCATTTTTTCAGTTCACCTCACTGAATTTGTTTTTTCTTAAAGCTACACAGCTGTTTAGTCCCAAATTCTTGACTTCTTCTTGCATAGAGTGTGTGGAAATGTTCTTAATTTCCTCCTTCCACCATTGTTTTCTTAGATTTAAAACATTCAAGATGCTCTTCTGACCACATTTTCTCCTCAGAGTCCTCATGGTTCACCTCTATCCTGCAAGGTTTTAATGATAATTTGGACATTTCTTAACACAATTCCAGGAGTTTAAGCAGTCTTATTAGCTGTTTTGTTTTCTTAATGCAGACCAATAAGCTGACCTTGACTAAAAAGAGGAACATTTTTTCCACGACCACAGCTCATGACTTCAAACTTGGCCGTTTAGGGAGTGAGAAGCTGCTGAAAGCATTGATTAATCACTGCAGATCTTACCTATTTGCCTAATTAAATCCACGTGGAGACACTTTAGTGTATTTTTACACTATGATGAATGATTTTGTGAAAGGAGTTGGTATTGAGTGGCTGTTGCTCTCCTGCACCAAAATATTGAATTCATATGGTTTCACTGGGGCAGAAATGTGCGTCTGTCATGCAGAAAGCTGAATCTTGACACGTTTACCTAAAAATCAAAGCTGCAAATATCCGACACAAACATCTTGATTGATCAAATTGAGGTTGGATGAAAATTCCTGTTGAAAAGTTTAATTGCAGATGATCCAGAACGCGGCGGTGCGTCTGGTCTTCGATCGGCCTAAAAGAACACGTCACCCCTCTGATCACTTTCCAATACCCTGTAAAAGAATCACTGTTATGACGTCGTTTTGTTGAGAAAGTTACTATTTCTGGCTGAAGGCAAGAATACAAAAGGGAAGCTTTTTCTGTTGCTAAGTTAGCATAAAGAGGCTCAGATCAGCTAAGTTACAGGAGACAGTGATCATTTAGGGACGACTCACTGCTTTATATAAGTCAGGGAATGTTTTGTGTTGGACAAGAAACAACGACGATCCTGTATCTGCTCTCTCATCCCAAGCAGCACGCTCATATTTAACTGTCCCATAAATACTCTCATGAACAGTAATTCATGTTATATGAACACACGTCACCCCTCTGTTCATTGAGCTCCTCTGGCTGCCCTTAGCATCAGGTTCAAGTCCCTGATGTTAGCTACAAAGAGCTTAATGGAACGGCTCCCATCTACTTGAATGCTCTTGCAAAGGCTTCTGTCCCAACTGGGTCCCTCCGTTGGTCCCAGGATTGTCGTCTAGCAGCTCCTACACCACGCCTAAGACAATCCAAACTCTGTTCATGTGTCGTCCCACGATGGTGGAATGACCTACCGAGCGCTACCAGAACAGGGGCGTCCCTGTCTATCTTCAAGAAGCTCCTGAAAACCCAGCTCTTCAGAGAGCATCTCCTATCCCAGCACTTACCTTGTACTTCCCTCCCCCCTCTATCTCTGCCCTTTATCTTTCTGCTCTTCCTTCTATGCCTGCACCCTATCTCTACTCTGTCCCCTCTGACAGAGTCGGACTCCTGGGTTCCTTCTATGTAGCTTATTGTTAGCTTTTTATAAAGCTGTTATATCTTCATTTGTAAGTCACTTTGGATAAAAGCGTCTGATAAATACAGAAACAGAAACATGAATGAATCAGTAAACCAACAAACAAGCAAATAAATACATAACTACAGTAAATAAACGTCAAGACAGCATCAATGACGGCCCCACACTGGATGTCGACCCCGTTTCCCTCTATGAACGTCTTGAGTTTTATTGCTCCACCACCATTTTGGTGGTTTTTAAACTTTAGACACCATGATGCAGATGTAGCTCACTTATCTGCACGTTAACCAATGAAGCTGGAGGAGATTAATGAAAATTAATTGCAATTAATGACTCGTCTTTATCTTAATTTCCTACCGATGTTAGTGTAACATTAGTTCATTAAGCAGTTAAACAATAACAGGAAAAGGTATAAAATGGTGATGGAGTCTATTACAAAGTTGCCACTAACTGATAATCAGTATTTAACTCCTATTGACAGCTCTAATTTTCTTTGTAACGACTTTAATTAATCGATATGAATTGATTTCTGTATTTTAGGGTTAATGGAACATTCAACTGTAAAAAAAACTTTAATTTTTCTTCAAAACTGCATCAGCCTCCACTTTCTGTCCAAAACAGGATTAAATGCTACAGATGCATTTGTCCAAATCCAACAGAAAGGCACATAGGTGTCAAACTCTGTAATTATATTTGGCCCGCGAGGCAATTTCAAATTAATATTAGAGCTGGCCCGCCAGTATTATACGGCGGCAGCGCCGTAACACCGCATTCACCGCTTATACTACAAATCCCATGATGCTCTGCTGTTGTTTTGACCTCACTTCAGCCTCAAACCACAGCTGTCACTGTTACCTACCAAAAAATGGCCAAAAGAAAAGCAGAAAATAGAACTTTTCTGGACAGGTGGGAGACAGAATATCTGTTTATGTAAAAGACAAACCTGTTTGTCTTGTTTGTGGAGCCAAGTGTCAGTAACTAAGGAGTCGGACTCCTGGGTTCCTTCTATGTAGCTTATTGTTAGCTTTTTATAGCTGTTATATCTTCATTTGTAAGTCGCTTTGGATAAAATCGTCTGATAAATACAGAAACATGAACATAATTCTGCACGACAACAATAATCAACTCCTTGTTGGTCTCCCGCAGCTGTGGTGCGACTTCGATAAGTCCAACACCTTCAGGAACCAGACGTACAACGAGTCGGCCTCCATCCCAGACATCTGCTTCTACCCAGAGGTACCGACAAAATGAGGTGTCTGAATTCCACAGTCAGCTCCATCTGTTGTGTTTTTTCACTCCTGTGACAGCGGCAAAATGATGAATTAAACATCCTCGACAGCTGCTGGCGCCCAGAGGGAGGTCTCGCCTCGGACAACGGCGACTGATGGAGCCGCCTGGGCGCCACGCAGAAAATATCCATTCTGTTATTTTGCTCACACAATATGCAGCTGATTGATGGAGTCAATAAGGGAGCCACATTTTTAGAGCTCCGAGCTTTGGTTGAGTCATGTATTGTTGCGTGTATTCATCACAAACTTATTTCCTCCCGAGGGTTTGAGAGGCTTTTGTGTGCAAATAAGCTCCTTTTTTTAGCTACATTCAGAAGAGTTTTTCGTCTTTTTAGCTGCAGCAGAACCAGAAAAGAATGCTTTGATACAGCGGGCTGTCAGATATTGGATTTAATATTTTATAAAGGGGGAACTTCAGCATCTTCAAACATAAACGTCAGTCAGTTAATGACTGTTGAGTTTGTGATAATGTGGCTGGAGGAGCAGATGATTACATTCTGATGTCATGTGGGCTCAGACAGCAAATTAATGGCAGAAAGATGGTGTCACAAACCGCTGAGTTTCAAAGATGTGGGCAACGACTAAGATGTGCATGAGTTGCATTTGGGGGGGTAGGATGTTACTTTTTGGAAAGAAAAGTCTCGATATCTTGCAGAGTTTCATGTATCCAGGCAACAGTCCGATAACCCAAACAGAAACAGGCTGTAAATAAGCAGCAAGTGCAGCTCATTGGTTTGCAGGCTGTTGATTGAAGGTTTGAAACCTAATTTTCACCGTGTGTCCGTCAGCTTTCTGGCATTAATGGAGCAAGAAAATGGAGCTGAAAATGGTTGAAATCAGACTAGATTAAAACTTATATATATATATCTCGTCTTCCTGTAATGTCTGGTGGGAAAAACATCATATGGGCTTTGTGTTTCCATGAGAAGATCATCTCTTTTGAGTAGGAGTCAGATGTTACGCAGCCCAGTGCCCATCAGTGGTATTGCACTGTGAGGCGCCTCATTGCCAGATGAAGTTAACCAAAGCTTTCTGTCCCTCTCCCAGTATTTTGTGTTCACAGGAGTCCTGGCCATGGTGACTTGTGCCGTGTTCCTGCGGCTGAACTCTGTGCTGAAGCTGGCCGTGCTGCTGCTGATGATCGCCATCTACTCGCTGCTGACGGAGGCTTTCTACACGTCACTGTTTGTTCGCTACGACACCGTCCACCACAACACGGAGTGAGTGATTTTCCAAAGTCTCACTCTCCATTTGCCTACATCTCAGTCCTGGTTTATACTCCTCCATAACGTCTTCAGTGAGCATTCGGTAGGGTGGCTGTGTGGCTTCAGGGGTTAAAGCCGAATCCTTGCTTTTTCTTCTGGTCGCAGTTAACAACAGTAACCGATGGCAACCGAGGTGGAGCAGCTGTATTTGCAGCTGGAGCTCTTCAATATTGAAGAACAAAGAAGAACAAATGCTTAAATTGCAACGGGTGAATTTACAACCCGGATGAACAAATGCACTTTAGATCATTTCGAAAGTCAACGAGCTTCTTCGCCGTGTTCAGCCATTAAGACCAGAGAAGAAAAAGCAAGAAACAGCCATTAAGACCAGAGAAGAAAAAGCAAGAAACAGCCTTTAAGACCAGAGAAGAAAAAGCCAGAAACAGCCTTTAAGACCAGAGAAGAAAAAGCAAGAAACAGCCATTAAGACCAGAGAAGAAAAAGCAAGAAACAGCCATTAAGACCAGAGAAGAAAAAGCAAGAAACAGCCATTAAGACCAGAGAAGAAAAAGCAAGAAACAGCCATTAAGACCAGAGAAGAAAAAGCAAGAAACAGCCATTAAGACCAGAGAAGAAAAAGCAAGAAACAGCCATTAAGACCAGAGAAGAAAAAGCAAGAAACAGCCATTAAGACCAGAGAAGAAAAAGCCAGAAACAGCCATTAAGACCAGAGAAGAAAAAGCAAGAAACAGCCATTAAGACCAGAGAAGAAAAAGCAAGAAACAGCCATTAAGACCAGAGAAGAAAAAGCAAGAAACAGCCATTAAGACCAGAGAAGAAAAAGCAAGAAACAGCCATTAAGACCAGAGAAGAAAAAGCCAGAAACAGCCATTAAGACCAGAGAAGAAAAAGCCAGAAACAGCCATTAAGACCAGAGAAGAAAAAGCAAGAAACAGCCATTAAGACCAGAGAAGAAAAAGCAAGAAACAGCCATTAAGACCAGAGAAGAAAAATTACGTTCTGAGCGACCAATCACAGCGTCTACGTGACGTGTCGTGAGAGTTTTTTGGAGGTGCACGTCAGGCTACGGCGGAGGGGTCGACGACCTCGAAATGACGGAGAAGCATAAACTAGGCTTAACCGGGGGCTCACACCAACAGCAACCACAGACGCTCACAACCCGCCGCTTGTACTTCTTCTGCCGCCGGAAGCGGCCAAAGGGGCGGGGCTTATATGTATAGCAACTAGCATATATACATATAATAACCCATCCATACATCGGATCCCTCTGTCACCATGGATCGTACTCTGGGCCTTCTTTGTGTTTCTTTGTGTTTGCGCTCTGCCGTTTTCCACTTTTTTCCACCTTTTTTTCCCGCCTTTTTTCCGCCTTCGGAATCCAGATCGGCCCTAATTGGCTGTCGTCGCGTCGCGTCACTGCTCATTTGCATAAAGTTGAGCCTTTCTCAACTCTTGAAGCTCATGAAGCTCACAACGCTGGCCGCTCACGCCGCTTTTGGTGTGAGCCCCCGGTAAGAATAAACTACGCTTAAAACTCCACGTGAAGCTCGTTCATCTGACTGGATCCTGTAAGATTTATCATCAATGAAGGCTGAGTTGAAACCAACTCCTCACTTCTTCATGCATTTTCCCAATTCCACGAAGGAGCTCCTCACATGACACACCTTCTGCAGATGAACTCATCTCGGAGAGGCTCTCTGAGATAGCACAGTGACATTTACTGGGACCGTGTTTGAGGCCACCCAGAGAAAATAACCGTGGCAAGAATAACCCTCAGAGCAAAGGTTTCCACACAGATCATCACCACAGGGAGCTGATGGGAGTCAGATTAATTTCTTAAAGCCCCTCTGAGAAATTAGATAAAAGGTCAACATGAAGGAGGACCTCAGGAGGAGAAGAGCTGTTTCATGTCTCATGTCCAATGAAAGTTTCAAACTCAAGTCACTGCGCTTTTCTTCTTCATGGTATTTATTTTTTGGTGAGTAAATGTCACACTGTGGCTCTGAGATTTTTCTTCCTCTTATCAGTGAACATAACACTTGCCAACAAACATGTCTCCAGTGAAGAAGTAAAGAAGAGTAAAATCTAGTTATAGGTTATCAGGGAAAAAGGTTGCTGAGCTGGGCTGGAAATGTGGCAGAAAACAGACAATCTGCAGAGATGCTTATCAGTGGACCTTCGACTTCAACACAGTGGGCCAAAATGTTAAATTGAACAAAGCAAAATTAACCTTTTAATATGGAATCCAACAAGTTTTGATTTAACAATAATAAGAATACTGAAGAAGCAAGGCTTATATAACTTTAAAGTCCAGGGGTGCAAAACTGAGTTGCTAATAATAATAAAAACATATCAATGGCATATTAAATTAAATAAAAATTGAATGCCTCCTTTCTGTTTGCAGCCTTCTGAGGTAAATGTCAAAATTAGCTTCTTACAAAGGCTAATAAATGTGAAAATAAAATAACATAAACCTCTTTTCATCTCCTTTACTTTCTGGCTCCTTTGAGCTGTGTCCAGGTCCTTATATTTGTCTTATATAGTGTCGTCTAATATTGTAGTCCTTAGTTACTCCTTAGTTACTCCTTAGTTACTGACAGGTTGGCTCCACAAACAAGACAAACAGGTCTGTCTTTTACATAAATAGATATTCTGTCTCCCACCTGTCCAGAAAAGTTCTATTTTCTGCCTTTTGGCCATTTTTGGTAGGTAACAGTGACAGCTGTGGTTTGAGGCTGAAGTGAGGTCAAACAGCAGAGCATTATGGGATTTGTAGTATAAGCTGTGAATGCGGTGTTACGGCGCTGCCGCTGTATAATACTGGCTATAATACAGCTCTAATATTAATTTGAAATTGCCTCGCGGGCCAAATATAATTACAGAGTTTGACACCTATGTGCCTTTCTGTTGGATTTGGACAAATACATCTGTAGCATTTAATCCTGTTTTGGATTTCCAGCGACAGAAAGTGGAGGCTGATGCAGTTTTGAAGAAAAATAAAAGTTTTTTTTACAGTTGAATGTTCCATTAACCCTAAAATACAGAAATTAATTCATATCGATTAATTAAAGTCGTTACAAAGAAAATTAGAGCTGTCAATAGGAGTTAAATACTGATTATCAGTTAGTGGCAACTTTGTAATAGACTCCATCACCATTTTATACCTTTTCCTGTTATTGTTTAACTGCTTAATGAACTAATCTTACACTAACATCGGTAGGAAATTAAGATAAAGACGAGTCATTAATTTTCATTAATCTCCTCCAGCTTCATTGGTTAACGTGCAGATAAGTGAGCTACATCTGCATCATGGTGTCTAAAGTTTAAAAACCACCAAAATGGTGGTGGAGCGATAAAACTCAAGACGTTCATGGAGGGAAACGGGGTCGACATCCAGTGTGGGGCCATCATTGATGCTGTCTTGAGGTTTATTTACCGTAGTTATGTATTTATTTGCTCGTTTGTTGGTTTACTGATTTATTCATTCATGTTTAATATACAATATCTCTTCTCTCTGGGAGCCCGGTGAAGATGGCAGCATTAAACATAAAAAATAGACATGGCCATGTGAACTAAAACTCCTTAAAAGCATGGAAAGAGAGGAGCTGTAGCATTTTGAAGCTCATTAAGGGGCATAAATGGATAAGGTGTTTTTACTCAGCTCCAGGTGCACCCTGGGAATGATTTAAAAGAGTTTTGGGAGTAGATCTGCCATCATACCACCACATTTAGTCTTTTAATCATACTTCTGACAGTTTTAGGCACGAAAACTACTTGGTTAGGTTAAGGTAAACATAATTTGGATAGAAATCATCTGACATAAACACCACTCAGTCACTCGTTTCCCATAAACGCTTAATCGTGTGCAGGGTTGGGGGGGTGCTGCAGCCCCCAGGTGCCATAGGGCGAGATGCAGGTCCATACCAGGGCCAACACGGAGTCCTGGGGTCAATTTTAAGTCACCAATTAACCCACACATCTGGGGAGAACTGCTGAGGCTTTTCCACTTTTTCTTTGGATACCACAGCAACGACCTCTATGACACGGGCAGATGGTGTCATAGAGGTCGTTGCTGTGGTATCCAAATGTGGCGTCACACAGTCAATTTCACGCCCTAAAGTCAGTTAGACTTTTAAATTAGTCCTCTTCTGGGAAATACCTCAGTTTCTTCTCATCTGCACGGTTTCTTGTGTCTGTTTATGTTGATTTCTTTCATATTACGCAACATTTGGAGTCTCTCAAAATGTACCACAGTTTAAGTATGGCATGAAACCGACAGTGACCCCCGAGGCTTTATTATTCCTCTAAAGACATCACATCATACATGGGTGTCATGAGCTGATCCTCTGCACTGAAGACGAATGATTTCTTATTTTTCACTTGCTATGGGAGTCTAGCTCTGAGATCTGTGCATGAAATGCCTGGAGCAGCATCTCTCCATCTCTCTGAGCTGTTAATCCTCAGTGAGCTTCAGAACATCTCTCCACACTGAGCTGAATAAACATGGAGGGTTTACATTTCTGTCACATTCGGAAACACATTCTTTTGGCCGTCTTTTTTGTATTGCTGTAGTTTCTATGTAGACTTTAAGGGTGACGCGGTTCGTTTCTACACCTTCGGGTTTCATTCATCACAACATCTGTCATTACTCAGTGAAACTGGACTGAAAGAAAGTTTGAAAAGCGAACACTCAGCAGATTCCTTTCTGTTCTTGTTGCCACAGAAACTTCCTGGGAACCAAAGAGACGTCGTTGCTCCTGATGGCCATGTTCCTCCTCGCTGTGTTTTACCACGGTCAGCAGGTAAAGTGTTTTAATCAGTCCGAGAAAGTCATTTCACACAAGTCACACACGTGTTGCCATAATTAAAACGGTCTTAAACTGTCAGTTTTACATCATTGTCATTAATGCCATCAAATCCAGTTTCGATGACAGGACCAAGCATCCTTCTTGTTGCTATGCAACAGTCTTATTAATGTGAAGCAGCAGCCTGAAGTGAAATGAACAGGAGAAGAAGATAAACAGGCAGTTGCCGTTCTGATGGTGTTTAAACATGATAATGAAAAGTCAAATTTTCTGACGCGGAGCTCAAACATTCAGTTAATTAATCAATTATTTGGCTGCCAGACAATTAATCAGCAACTATTTTCCTCAGAGAAAATGTTATCATCCAGTATCTGCAGTATCTAAGTTTCTGATTAATTGTAATTAATGGCATTTGGGGGTATCCCAAATGCCATTGGTCGAGAGGCGGGGTACTTCCGAGTTGTCAGTCCATCACAGGCCCACACAGAGATAAACAAACATGCACTTTAAATAGAAAATATTGACATTATCACTCATTTTTTCTTGTTAGTAGTGCCCTCTACTGGTCCTTTGCTTTACTGCAACAAGCAGATATATCAGCAGTATGAAACATGCTTAAAATCTTGTGGAATAATGGTTCTGTTTGTCTTGTAACTTAATAAATCTGGTAAAGGATGTTGGATGTTGGATGGATCCCGAGCTCCACCGGTACACCTGATGAACTGTTTTTATTTCAGAAACAAATCTGCAGATTGAGTGAAGATTGAAGATTAACATTTTTAGCAACGACTGCAGTATGTTGATGGACAATAATCAACATTAATATTAATATAAAAACTGGTGAGGTTTCTCTGGGATCAATTCAAACCGGTGTGTTGGTCCAGTTGAGCTATAGCATCGACATCTAGCTGTGCTACATGAACATGTGGCGCTTCCTTGATTGATCTTCAGGGATATGGTACCTTCATCACTGCACTCAGCTAAAATCTGTCACAATCAGCCTTGACCGCAGTCAGAGAGACAACTGGATGAATCATTTTTATGAACCTTACGGATGAATCCATCCAGTTTAGTCATGCAGTGATCTGCAGACCGTTGGCTGAGTTGAGCTTTCCTGTAAGTCTGATGAAGAGGTCAACATGAGCATCATTATATCGCAGCAGGTTAGTTTGATATTCCCCTTCCTGGGCTGCACCATCACTGTTATGTAACCAAACTCCATCACAATTTTGTTGCAGAAGAACCTGTCATCAAGTGCCTCATTAAGATTAAACTGAAAGGAAAAAAACTGCCTAATCATGACAGCAGGGAATGAGTTCACTAGACCATTAAATTAAAAAGTAAAAAGTAATCTAACATCTAAGTTTCAACATCATCTCATTAACGATTTAATCAGCCCGCCCCCCATTCATTAACCGTTTAAATAGTTCAACAAACAGCAGCAATAAAAAAACATGTTAGGTGGTGTGAAGATGTTCCTACCAGCCACACTGCCTCAGTCTGGGCTGCAGACCCTGCTCACGTCCTCACTGTTCGGGTCTCTCCAGCACATGAGTCCCTGCAGGGCAGCCTGAAGCATCCAGTTTTTGCTCCACTGAATAAACCACATTCTTCAACTAACAAGCCTCCCACAAAGACAGACACAGGACCAGAGTCCCCAGTGGTCTGCTTTTCCTGAGACAGAGGGATCTACAAGCTGCTTGAGGGGCTCAGAGATGGGTTTCATACGTACAGTTCAGGCTGTATTTGTTTTGGACTGGCACTCAACTGCTCTACTGCAACACCCGGTGGGTCATTCACCATTACCTCAGCTCCAGGTGCACCCTGGGAATGATTTAAAAGAGTTTTGGGAGTAGATCTGGCATCATACCACCACATTTAGTCTTTTAATCATACTTCTGACAGTTTTAGGCACGAAAACTACTTGGTTAGGTTAAGGTAAACATAATTTGGATCGAAATCATCTGACATAAACACCACTCAGTCACTCGTTTCCCATAAACGCTTAATCGTGTGCAGGGTTGGGGAGGTGCAGCAGCCCCAAGGTGCCATCGGGCGAGACCCAGGGTATACATACCGGGTCCATCACAGGGCCAACAAGGAGTCCTGGGGTCAATTTTAAATCACCAATTAAGCCAACATGCATGTTTTGAACTGTGAGCGGGCTGCAGACCCTGCTCACGTCCTCACTGTTCGGGTCTCTCCAGCACATGAGTCCCTGCAGGGCAGCCTGAAGCATCCAGTTTTTGCTCCACTGAATAAACTACATTCTTCAACTAACAAGCCTCCCACAAAGACAGACACAGGACCAGAGTCCCCAGTGATCTGCTTTTCCTGAGACAGAGGGATCTACAAGCTGCTTGAGGGGCTCAGAGATGGGTTTCATACATACAGTTCAGGCTGTATTTGTTTTGGACTGGCACTCAACTGCTCTACTGCAACACCCGGTGGGTCATTCACCATTACAGAGAGTTCTCAAAGAGTTCTCTCAGTGGGGTTTGTTCAAAATAATACAAAGAAGAAAAAAAAGATGAGTCATTTTCTTGTCAGACAATGAAATGGAAACTTTTATGGCCTCTTGAATAAAAAACTGTAAGAAAGGAAAATCGCTCTTTGGTAGAACTGCTCCTTGTGTAAACAAGCTGCGAGTGGAAAATACTTCAATTAGAGTCCAAAAAAAAAGACTTGGAACCCAGCCTTTAATACCCAGCAGCAGCATCACGTCAGTGAAACTGGAGAAAAACCTCCTGTTAGCTTGTATCGCTGCATAATATGTGACAGGAATGAGTCTCCTCCATCTACAAAGCAAACCAGAAACAGTTCGTTTGCATGTCTGATACATTATACAAGCCGTTTTTATAAAGATGCAGTCAGAGTCCGCAGCCTGGAGGAAGCTGGTATCACCCTTACTGCTTTCATGCTCTCTCTATGGCAACCTTTGATCACGCAGTTCAGCAGCTCGGCATCTGTCAGAGTGGAGGGGAGACGGACGTAATTGAAGGTCTTTTGTAGCCTCACGAAAGTAGAAAGCAGTCGTATTTGAAGTTATCCAATGGCACACGGGATTGATTTCTCTCTGGGTCAATTCGACCACTTGTTTGGCACAACAGAGACAGTGACAGCTCACAGCATGAGTCCTGTCACACTCACAGCTCGAAAACGCTGTTTGTGAGAGATGCATCAGGCCAAGCAGAGAGTGCATATAAAAGAGACTGTCTGCTCTAAGCGGGAAGGCCCAGTGTGCAAAATGTGAGTCAGCTTGTTTGTGTTAGCTTAATGGTTCCATGAGCTCTGCAGATGGCTCAGTTTGCAGATAAGAGTTTAGTTAAATTTATAATGGGTGGCAGAAAAACAGCTTCACTGTGGCTTAAAGAATCAGAATCTGGTGGTTCAGTTCCTATCTCTTCCAGTCTGCATGTTGAAACATCCTTGAATCCTTGAATATGTTTGTACGTTATGACATTCTCTGTTTTCTAATTTGTAATCTAATTTAATTTGATGTAGGAACTTAACTGGTATATATGTCTTTACCACTAATGTATGAGATCAAAACCTACACCGAGCCTACATTCGATCTTACACCACTTCATCCTGTGACTTTAACCACAAAAAAAAGACTTGAATTTCACCTGAGACAGATTTTCCTAAAGAAACGCTCATTTGCACGCTCGAAATATAGTAAAGCATAATTTTCCATTTCCAGGCATCAGATATCACACATTTTCGGGGTGAAATGTGTTCTCTGGAGCAGAGATCTAACAGACACATGCAGGGATTAAATGAAGCTTAAGTAATAAATCATTATATTAAGCAGTGCCAAAGTAAAGCACCATTTGCACTTTTAATCGTTTGTTGCTCAGAACTCACCGGACTGCCGTCCATTGTAGAGACATCGCATGAACACGGAGGCTGTTAAAACATTAGTTACTGCTTCTTTCAAAGGACACTCAAGTGATTTGATTATGTTGAATTAATTGTGGAAGGACCAATTAGAGGAGGAAGATGAAGAGGACTGTTTCCCTCCTTTATTCGTGGTCCCAGCCTGTTTCATTACAAGAGTCTCAGCCTCATTCAGCATTTGTTAAATGTGAGTCTTATGTGTGATGTCTCAAGAATATTGATGCTGCCATAACACATCTTACATCACATCTTTCATAAGATAGAATAGCACTTTGTTGCTTGTCAGCATCACATGTTCCAACAGTTCAACAGAAAAACATCTGCACAAAGAGCTCCAACCTTGTGCAACATTTGCACAGACTATTTCTGACAGGTGACATTCACAGCTAACCTGAAAGTTAAATAAGTAATGTCGGCCTTCATACAGGCTGGTTATACTTGATAGAAGTGCACATGGACAGCTTTAACACCCTGGGGATATGTAATTCTTACTTTAGGCTGAGCAGCATAAATATCAGTTGGTTATTTCAAAGATTAGCAGCAGCCATTATGAAGGCACAATCACCTCCGTTTTTTGGAAAATCTGAAAGTATGACAATGTAAAAGTTCCTCCAGATATGGTGGAGCCAGACCATCTAAAGCTAGATGAAGAAAAGGCTGCTCTATACCCTCATACAAAGAACTGCAACATTTTAGGAGAGGAAATTAAGGCATGAATGACTTTGTC
Organism: Leuresthes tenuis; assembly: GCF_036924035.1. Taxonomy (NCBI): domain Eukaryota; kingdom Metazoa; phylum Chordata; class Actinopteri; order Atheriniformes; family Atherinopsidae; genus Leuresthes; species Leuresthes tenuis. The sequence continues at coordinate 3,329,013 of NW_027325368.1, read as the reverse complement.
TACATCTCTTGGAGAGAGATGTAGCTTGAAGAGTCAACAAGTCAGCCCAATCACAACAAATGGCCAGGTATATAGTCATTCTTTGACCTAAAGTACAAGGTCATTCTTTGATCTAAGGTACAAGGTCATTCTTTGACCTAAGGTACAAGGTCATTCTTTGACCTAAGGTACACGGTCATTCTTTGACCTAAGGTACACGGCCATACTTTGACCAACAGGTACACGGTCATTCTTTGACCTAAGGTACACGGTCATTCTTTGACCTAAGGTACACGGTCATTCTTTGACCTAAGGTACACGGTCATTCTTTGACCTAAGGTACACGGTCATTCTTTGACCTAAGGTACAAGGTCATTCTTTGACCTAAGGTACAAGGTCATTCTTTGATCTAAAGTACACGGTCATTCTTTGACCAACAGGTACACTGTCATTCTTTGACCTAAGGTACACGGTCATTCTTTGACCTAAGGTACACGGTCATTCTTTGACCTAAGGTACACGGTCATTCTTTGACCTAAGGTACAAGGTCATTCTTTGACCTAAGGTACAAGGTCATTCTTTGATCTAAAGTACACGGTCATTCTTTGACCAACAGGTACACGGTCATTCTTTGACCTAAGGTACACGGTCATTCTTTGACCAACAGGTACACGGTCATTCTTTGATCTAAGGTACATTGTTATTCTTTGACTACAGGTACGAGGTCATTCTTTGACCTAAGGTACACGGTCATTCTTTGACCTAAGGTACAAGGTCATTCTTTGACCTAAGGTACAAGGTCATTCTTTGATCTAAGGTACATTGTTATTCTTTGACTACAGGTACGAGGTCATTCTTTGACCTAAGGTACACGGTCATTCTTTGACCTAAGGTACAAGGTCATTCTTTGACCTAAGGTACACGGTCATTCTTTCACCTAAGGTACAAGGTCATTCTTTGACCTAAGGTACACGGTCATTCTTTCACCTAAGGTACATGGCCATTCTTTGACCAACAGGTACAAGGTCATTCTTTGACTACAGATACAAGGTCATTCTTTGACCTAAGGTACAAGGTCATTCTTTGACCTAAGGTACAAGGTCATTCTTTGACCTAAGGTACAAGGTCATTCTTTGACCTAAGGTACAAGGTCATTCTTTGACCTAAGGTACATGGCCATTCTTTGACCAACAGGTACAAGGTCATTCTTTGACCAACAGGTACACGGCCATTCTTTGACCTAAGGTACAAGGTCATTCTTTGACCTAAGGTACAAGGTCATTCTTTGACCTAAGGTACAAGGTCATTCTTTGACCTAAGGTACATGGCCATTCTTTGACCAACAGGTACAAGGTCATTCTTTGACCAACAGGTACACGGCCATTCTTTGACCTAAGGTACAAGGTCATTCTTTGACCTAAGGTACAAGGTCATTCTTTGACCTAAGGTACAAGGTCATTCTTTGACCTAAGGTACAAGGTCATTCTTTGACCTAAGGTACACGGCCATTCTTTGACCAACAGGTACACGGCCATTCTTTGACCTAAGGTACAAGGTCATTCTTTGATCTAAGGTACAAGGTCATTCTTTGATCTAAGGTACAAGGTCATTCTTTGATCTAAGGTACATGGCCATTCTTTGATATAAGGTACACGGTCAAATATCTCATGCGAATGAAAACACCAACAATGAGCCCACTCTGAGCCCATGGAACACATAGCTTTTCCCTGACACTGTGTGGTACAGCTCCCCGTTTTTTGTTTGTTTTCTCATTGTAAGTTGTTTTTAGCCTCAGATGTTCTTCCACACAATCTGAGTCGATGTTCTCTGAGGTAGTTTGAAAGTTGCTGGACAATTTACTCTTCTGTGGGCATGATAGGCATCACACAGGTATCCTGTCTTTATGAATTAGAAATCCATGAGCATGTTTATTTGCAAAGACAATAGATTTGCACGAGGCTCTTATCTCCAGTGACTGGAGACGGACTCTCTGTAATACACCGTTGTTATGATTACAACCAAAGGATTAACAAGAAAAACTATTTTCCGTTAGATATAAAAGGTTCAAAGTAACAAACAGCTACAGCAGTTATATCAATAAATTGGAGAAAAAGCACAGTATTTACTTTAAAGAGTGAAGTGAAGCCAGAGCAAGTCCTCGAAATAACAGGTATGCTATACCTAAGCCTGCAGTGTGTTTAAGACACTCTTATTTTAACCTGGTGTGTCAGATCAGAGTATAAAACTGAGCATGAGCAGATTCCTTCTTGCAGTAAACACAGCGGGAGAGGTGACAGCAGCTCTAATGTTGAGTAAAGTGTTTGTTAGCGCTGGGGAACACAGTGTTCTTTCTCTGAGGGTTAATAGAAGCTGTCTGTGAGCTGGGAAGGGTCATGTTGGTCGACGACTGATCAAAACACTCTTTTCACCAGCCACCATCTCATTATGGCCCCTCTAAACAGGCCCAGAAGGCTTTGCATGAATTAGAAAAACTGAAAATTAGACTGAAGATTAAGGGGACTAATTGATACTCCAATTACTCGGAAAACTCTTCACAGGCTTAGCTGCTTGTTGTGATTCGTTTTCAATGTCACTGATGATTTTCTCCTCCTCTCCTCCTGCAAATTCAAATTAAGCACCAACTTGTTGAGCTCTAATGTAAACAATTTGTGTTTGGGATTTGGGATTAGAGATTAAAGATTAAAGCTATAAGTATGAAATTAAGAAAGTGTTATGCCCGTTTTGAAAAAGATAAACAATTCAGGTTTTAAGAGGCTTTAAGTGTAGGACAAAATGTTTTATTCCATGAAGTCATTCCTAGCATCAGGCAGAGCTAACAGGATCAGGATGGGCATCAACTGACGTGTGGCGAGACTTAAGAAAACACGTTTTGAGCATGCCAACGTTTTAAAAATGATGCCCGGCACATGTCAATAAGGTGCATAGTAGCAAAAAATGTCTGTGTGACCTTCATCAGGTGTTTGGGCTTAAATAAAAGGTTTTTGTCCAATGGTTTCCATAAAGGATGTACCTGTGCAGGTGCCACTGCACAATAGAACATTATGCTAACGGCTAAATCTCCAGTAAAGTCTTTTGTGGTTAAATGAGCTTTTCTAGCAGTTTGATGTTTAAAATTTTAAAAGTTAATCTTTTATTTGAGACCATTTGGTTTTAAACCCACTACTCACTCAGCTGTTCACGGTTCCTACAGCATCAACAGCACCAGCTCTTCAGTGTTTTGTTTCTGTCCTCAGCTGGAGTACACGGCCCGGCTGGACTTCCTGTGGCGCGTTCAGGCCAAAGAGGAGATCAACGAGATGAAGGAGCTGCGAGAACACAACGAGAACATGCTGAGGAACATCCTGCCCAGCCACGTGGCCCGGCACTTCCTGGAGAAGGACCGGGACAATGAGGTCTGAACACAAACGCTCATGCAGTCTGGTGTATATTCTTTCCCGACTTCCTTGATTTTTATTTCTTTAGGGAAATCATTATTGATTATCTAGAACGTTTATTAGAACGTTAGATGGATCTGTGGTAACTGACCTGCTGAATTAACACAATTCAGTCATATTCTGAACTAATCTAATGGCTTGACTGAGTGTAATAAATCCAGATCAGCCCACCCCTGCATTACCCCGTCGCCATATGTTGGAAAAATGCTAATTTCATAGTGTTTCGAAAGGAAAGATATTTTTCAGATGGTCAGGAACAGTGGCAGCTTTAACCCAGTGTTATAACACATTACAGCACTGTGAAAAAGTCTCAACTTGTTTAGATGTTAAAGTGAAAATGAACAGCACAGCAACAGTAATTAGGGTTTCTATTTTTTTTTTTGGCTCCAATTTAACCTTCAGACTGTGTTCGCAGGTCTCAGCAGTGTGAAATATTTTAAAAGCTGATGGGGATGATGGCCAGGCCTGAAAATAAAATAAGTACAGGACTGACTATGTTAGCGACTGGTGTGAAGATAAATATTTCCATTAAATCGGTAACGTCGGACCACCATATTGACTTAGAAGCTCTGCCCTTTCTGTAAAGCAGCAGGTCACCTCGTTTTTCACCACAGACCTGCTCCAAAATTAGTCTTCCACTTTCATTACAATTCATTCGCTCAGCTTTGGCTTCCCAGCCTGCAAAGGAAAGAAAAGGCATTGTAATTGCTTTTCAAACACTGTGCAGAGAGAATTGGTTGGGGCGGTTCATTCAGCCGGAAATCTGTCCCCTTTTTTTTTTCTTATCGAATGCTTTGATTTGAATTAATAACATGTTGTCAGTCAGCTGCAGGGAACACATTGAGGTTTCTCTCTCTGTGGCAGCAGTGATTCAACTGCCCCCAAAGAGTCGAACTTTACAAAGTTTCTTGCTCATTCTTCATCTCTGCTGCCCTTTTTGCTGAATGTAGTTTATTCCATGTCCCATAAATGGAGCTGTTGGACACTTTTATAAAGTCCTGAATGGTTAAACAAGTCTTAAAGCAAATGACTTAAAGCTCACACACAGCTAAAGTTGCCTAACTATTGCTCTCAGACCTGGAGCCGTGGATCCTTTAAGCCAGGGATGTCAAACTCCGGTCCTGGAGGGCCGCTGTCCTGCAGGTTTTAGATGCTTCCCTGCTTCAATGCACCTGAATCAGATCAATGCATCATTAGCAGACTTATGCAGAACTTAACAATCTTTCGAAGAGATCCATTTAATCTGGATCAGGTGTGTTGAAGCAGGGAAACATCTAAAACCTGCAGGACAGCGGCCCTCGAGGACCGGAGTTTCAAGCAGTCCACCAAGGTTTCTGCATATTCCAGTCAGGACCAAAGTGGCGGATCGGTCCACAGACTCAACACTGGCTTAAATAGAATTTATAGAGATAGTATTCAAATGATATTAACTGAATTACACTTAAAAGTGAGAAAGCATTGTAAATAAAAAGGAAGTAGATAGTTTAGGGTTTCCCTTTCATGAGTTTCCAGCAGTAAAGATGAATAATTGTGTCTTTTGGATGAAGCTTTGCTTTGTTTTACGTTGGAAAAAGGTGAAAGGAGTTCTTTCAATCCCCAGTTCATCACGCCTCATTATTCTAGTTTACCATCGCCGCAGTGACTGATGATATTACCCGGCAGGGAGGGCAGCTATCACACGTCGGAGTCAAATCGCCATATTGTCCTCGTTTGCCCTTGTCGGGCTCCTTCATTATCAACTCTAATCTTCCTCCCAAACAAAGGTCGAGCATCCACTGAATTATAAATGTCAGGAGAGAAGAGCTGTTCTGCTCCTGTGCCTGTTCCTAATTAAAAAGAACCTGATTAAAAATGCATCTATTAGGATAGTTTGAGTCCTAATCACTCGTTACATTATTAATCAGGCTTTTTATTGTTCTGTGATTTAGATTCCACAGGACTGGGTTATTAATAAATTTCTACTTTTATGAAGGAGTGACAAGGAATTTGGAATTAATCAAGTGACAGCTGATGTCATTTATATTTATAGGCAGCTTTTGGTTTAGGATTCTGTTACTTTTATTCTCCAACACAGCCTGAACCCTCTGAGACAAGCTTTCTGTCATTTCTTTAAGGAGTCTTCAGGAATAGTTCTCCAGGCTTCTTGAAGGACATCCCAAAGCTCTTCTTTGGATGTGGGCTGCCTTTTGTTCCGTTCTCTGTCAGATGATCCCACACTGCTTCAATAATGTTGAGGTCCGGGCTCTGGGGAGGATTCATCCCTCCATAAGACCTGTTGCCACTGATTTTCAGTCCACTTCTTGTGTCATTTGGCACAGCTCAGCCTTTTCTCCCTGTTTCCCTTCCTTAAGAACGGCTTCTTGACAGCCACCCTTCCATGGAGACCATTTCTGATGAGGCTTGGGCCAACAGTAGATGGATCAGCTGAAGGTCCAGATGCATCTCTCAGGTCCTGTCAGGTCACAGCTGGATTTTTTCCTCTTTCTTAAGGACATCACTTTCAGATCCTGTTCATCTGCTGTAGATAGTTTTTTAGGCCTGACACTTCTTCTTTTGTCCTCCACTTGTCCAGTTTCCTCAAATGTTTTAAGGACACACTGCACACCATGCTGAGATATGCCAAGTTTTCAGCTAATAGCTCTTTGGGAATCACCTTGTTGCTGCAGAAATCCTATTTTCTGTCTGTCAAACTGTGTTTTCTTTGCTGTTTTTCATAGATGCAACTAAAGAAATGGGAACAAATGATGTGTCTTTGTGACAGGCTGCTGGTAACAAAGTGCCTAAAGATCCAGTTTAAAACGGCTTCTTTGCTAAGTTGTCTGTTCTGTGTCGACACAACACTGGTTCATCCCTTGAGTTAAGGATCTTCTGAACCTAACTCCTGTGAAAATGGACTGAAATAAAGTGAAAAAGCAGCCAATGTCCAAAGAAGACCATTTGTTGGTCATCACTTTGAGTCTTTTTGTTAGTTTTAGGAAGCTTTCATATAAAAATAAACATTTTTGACTTCCTAAAGATGTTAAATAACACATTATTTCATGTGATCTTAAAATCACGGATATCGAAAGTTTGACTTCCAGTAACATTAATCAGTGAAAGAAAATATGTAAAGTTGAATTTAGCTGTGTAGATTCATGTTGTTCAGACACCTTACTGTAAGAGAAGAAAACAGGGGAGAAACTATTATGAAAAGTTAAAGAATCAGGTGCCGAATGTCTTCGAGTGACCTTCATCCAGCTGCTTTCAGATAATCAGCAGAAACTGCTGCCACCTTCTTGTTTTTATGTCAGCAATGTGCTGCTGAGGGTGGCTGCAGCAATGGTTCACGGGGTCGTCTGAGGTCAGCAGTGGTTAACAGCAGCCTGTGGTGTCGAGGCTGCAGGAGGTGGCTTGTGTTCTGCTGCCAAATCAAACTCCAGAGCACTGATGATGTATGAAATACCTGTAAAAGCACATTTAAACATGGCATCAACCCGGTTGAATTAACCAGATACAGACTTGGTGATGATGAGGATCATATAAGAGGCTTTGAAAAGGCTTTCTACTATAATTTGCCATGCATACGTGTTTAGTCCTCTAAGAATGAAGAAAAACATCCTCTGAAATGTTTCTAAGAGGCTTCAGTTGCAGGAGGAAACCCCCAAATTAACCTCAAAATGCCGACTGATGTGGTTCCACAGAGAAAATGTTAAGCATCAAAAAATTAAATTAGTTCTACTTTAACCAAGTTTGACTTTGACGTTTGGAGCTCATCAATGCCAGTGAGGACGTCCCGTTAAAGGAAGCATGCAGCGGCAGATCTTCTTTGGAATTAACTTGAACTGTTGAACTCTGGGTGGACTTTGTTTATTATCCTGTTAGTCCAACAATGACACGATGAATTACTGCATGTGACATTAGTTTGTGGGGACATGCTGGTTCATGTAAGCAGGGTTGCTGTACTGCTTTGGTGTGTGGCAACAGTGCCCCCACATGGTGGAAACAGTGCGGTGCAATACATGCACAGTGTTGCATCACCCACTCTGCTGCCACATGGGCCGGCTGCTGCAGCCCGTTCCAGCAAATAAAAGGCTTTATAGTCCAGATATGGGAATCATTTGCTGTAATATTTCCTTTATTGTCACAAGTTTAATTCAAATGGATGCAGAGATTCGTCCCGTTTCCTCAATTCAAGAAGGTCCCGAGTTTAGCAGACATGCACACTCAGTTTAATCAGCCTGGTCATTTAAATAAAAGCAACTTTGAGTCATATTTTCTAAAACTGTCATGGTCCACAAATCAAGGTCCTCTGGCTGCGCCTAGTGGTCTTTGCAAATTGCAAGAATCCATCGTGCCTGAGTGAAAACAAACGGTCAGAGCCAAGAGGAATCCCGTAACAGGTGTAAATCACTGCTATACTTCTGGAGTTGCCATGGTTACTAGGTTGCACATGCATGACAGGCTCCTCTGCAGGGAGGGGCTTTGGAGGCCCGGCTGAAGCACAGCAGAGAGGGAAGGGAGCAGCAAGTTTACCTGCTCAAAATTTTAAGCCGAGCCCACTTTGTTTTCAGTTTTAAGAAGTTTTTTTTTTCCATTGTTAGCGTTTATATTAGCCCTGAAATATATCCAGATTGGACTCTCACCCACTGTCCGCTGGGACAGGTTCAAGCCACCCATCAGGGCTACTAGCTTGGGTTAGCAGGCGTAACGGTTAGTGAGTGTAAGCAAACTTTTACGCTTTAGCAGGATGGAAAACAGCTGGAAACAATCAGCAAATCTCAAATAAGACTTTTGGCAAGAACTGCCGCTGAAAGACAGGATAGAGAGTAAAAAGAGCCACAGTTTACCAGCCTGGTCTCACAAGATAACTCAAGATTAAAGATTTAACAAAGGGTTACAGTTACACCAAGCCTTAAACTATTCAAGATCTCCTGCTAGAACACTTTTAAAACTACATTTCTTTCAGTGTTTTGTGTCCATCTGTAATGAGCAGCCAGATAACAGAGACTTTAAGAGAGAGAGAATTAACAATAGCAGATGATGTATCCGAGCTGAAGACTTCCACCAATCACAGCCGTTACATTACAAAAGAGGCTTCCTGCCACTTTGTTCTCTCACGGCTCTCTTAAGATCATGCAAAAGACTGGAAGAGAAACAAATCAAGGATCACGAGAGAAGTAAAAACAAATACTAAGCTGAGCTCAAATGATTAAACTAAAGTTAGTGCAATAACTAAATCTATTCGAACTCAAAAGATGCATCTTACTATTATTTTCTGTGTTATCAGTGCGATGAAAGAACTTAAAACTCCTCATAACGACCAAAGTTCAAGAAGCAGAGATCAAATGACAAGTTAACACACATTTATTGGTGTATATTAATTAGAAAAACTGCTGGTGTGCAAACTATCTGAATATAGTTTGGTGGTTAGACTCATCAAGGCGGAGAGTGACATGATGGATGAGAGGGAAGGCCTGGAGACACCGGTGTTGGACTTCTGTTTGGGCTCCATCTGGGGCCAGAGGACAAGTTGGGGAGGAGGTGGGATGTGCAATGCTCTGACTGGTAGGCTAGGCGAGAAAGGAAGCAGGAAGCTGATTGGACCAGAGCTCTGACATCATGTTTTTATGTGGAAGGAGCAGGCAGGGAAGCAGAGGAAAAGCCCAAGTGGTAAGAAAGAGTGAGCAAAATGTCCCTTTGTTGTTGGTTCACTCAGTTTCAGTCGGCATGAAATAAATAGCAGAATAAAATAAAATCAGTCCAGCATAAAACTCACAGCTGATGAAAAAGCGTGCGCTCTGTGATGCGTTTTCCCCACAGGAGCTGTACTCGCAGTCCTACGACGCCGTGGGCGTGATGTTCGCCTCCATCCCGGGCTTTGCAGACTTCTACTCCCAGACCGAGATGAATAACCAGGGAGTCGAGTGCCTGCGGCTCCTCAACGAGATCATCGCCGACTTCGATGAGGTGAGACAGACTTTAAAGTGCATCTACTTCAGACCACCGTTCCACTCCATAGGACCCTCTCCTTCAGCGTCAACCATTTTTGACAAAACAATTCACCACTTCTGTGAATCCCATTAATTCAAAGGCAGGAACAATAAACATCCTCAGGTAATCGGACGGCATTTATTCTCGGTGGAACACAACCACCGTAGACACTAAACAGAGTCTAGTATTAATTTCCTTTAAGTTATGTGGACATTTTTCTTAAAGCTCTGCTTAATCCTTCAAAAATATTACTCACAGATTCTCTTATGATTAAAAAAAAGGGACGTAATGAACTCAGATCTTAAAAACTTTTTAATTTTTTAACATTTTTTTAACCGTAATTCAAAAACAAGGACAAAACCCAAACTGGGTTCAGGTGAGGAACAGCTGAAAGGGGACCAAGTCGGAGTATGAATACGCAGAGGACAAATCAACTCACGATTCAAAGGTGACACCAAAGAAACGAGCAGGATGTAAAACAGAGCGGGACATGTGCCATCCACCCATCTTCTTAACCGCTTTGTCCACATGGGGTCGCGGTGGCAACATGGAGAGTAGAGAGGCCCAGACGTCCCTGTCCCCCACTGCTTCCTCCAGCTCATGCTGGGCGACCCCGAGTCGTTCCCAGGCCAATCAAGAGACTTAATCTCTCCAGCGAGTCCTGGGCGACCCCGAGTCGTTCCCAGGCCAATCAAGAGACTTAATCTCTCCAGCGAGTCCTGGGTGACCCCGAGCCGTTCCCAGGCCAATCAAGAGACTTAATCTCTCCAGCGAGTCCTGGGCGACCCCGAGCCGTTCCCAGGCCAATTGAGAGACTTAATCTCTCCAGCGAGTCCTGGGTGACCCTGAGCCGTTCCCAGGCCAATCAAGAGACTTAATCTCTCCAGCGAGTCCTGGGCGACCCCGAGCCGTTCCCAGGCCAATTGAGAGACTTAATCTCTCCAGCGAGTCCTGGGTGACCCTGAGCCGTTCCCAGGCCAATCAAGAGACTTAATCTCTCCAGCGAGTCCTGGGCGACCCCGAGCCGTTCCCAGGCCAATTGAGAGACTTAATCTCTCCAGCTCATCCTGGGCTGACCTCGGAGTCTTGTCCCAGCTGGTCGTGGTGCACCTCCAAAGGAAGGCGACCAGGAGGCATCCTGATCAGGTGCCTGAACCACCTCAACTGGCTCCTCCCACTGCGGAGGAGCAGCGGCTCTACTTTGAGGCTGAGCTCGTCACTTTATCATGAATTACCATTACAGCCTCATTCTTTCGGTCATGATCCGTAATTCAGGTGAAGGTCGGGATGGAAACTGCCCGGAAAATGGAAAACTTTGCTTGTGGACGTGTTGATCAAGTCGTGTTTATATTGGTGTGTTAATTAGTTCATTAGGATAGATTCTGATGACGTGTTTATATCAGTTCTACACAGGACCTAAATGACACACTGAAGGAAGATTAAAAACAACGATATTGTGTTGATATGGAGTTCACAGACTAACTTCAGAAATAAACAAACCAGATGAAGTAAGTACGTAAGCCTGTGGAAGCAGAGCTGTGACGTGAGATGAGGAGATGAACTGATTACTAACAGGCAACAGATGAGGCAAGCCGCAGGAAAACCCACAACCAAACATCAGGATAATAACCAAAACTAAAGATCGGGACATTTAATGATGGAAAAATCATTGTTTGCTGACAGAAATCATACAAATAGTTGTGTTTTTCAAACATTTGGGATTTCTGGTAAAGCATGAAAGTAGGCCGTTACTGCACTGTAGAGCGGGAGATCTCCCACTTTAGAGTGGATCTCCTGTAAGGTGGGAGATTTAAATCCACTAAGAATTAATGCATCCCATGAAAATGTGACCAGTGTTTGGAGACTTTGACATTTTCCTCAGACTTCTGCCACAAAATGCTGGAATTAAAAAAAGAAGGAAAAAAATCAACGGTGGGATCCTTTGTGTCCTGTTAAATGTCTTATGTTGGATCTCCTTTAAGTTATATGAAAATTTGAAATCCCTGCGCAGCTTTTGGTCGATACCTGTCCAAATCATAGCGAGAAGTCTTTTGTGGAGGCGATTTGTCACCAGCAGGTAGTGAGAAGGCGTAGCTGTGATACTGCTGTGAAACGTCCTGTTGAACTGTTCGCCAGACGCTGTTTTTTGTGGTCTGATCTCTCCAACTGCAGTCAAGTTTCAGTAAAGAGGTTTTAAATGACTTCTGAAACAGGCTGCCAGATGATGGAGGATATTCTGGGCTGGAACGAAGGAGGAATTTTGAGAAATTGAGGAGAATAGGCTGCCACAGATGTGTTAACCATAGACTACATTCACAAAAACACACCCAATTAAATCAGTCTTTTATATATTTATATATCTGATTATTTTTACTCTGTTTTGTTTAGACAAACTAAACTCTTTGAATTAGAAAAAGAAGAGAAACAGGAGAGCAGATTTTTCTGAAACGAGGCGTAAGCAGATGAAAGAGCACATCAATAATTCTCCGAGTCAGTGTGAGTCAGCGCATCAGGTTCGGTTCCCCCGAGGATTGACTCAGTTCTAGAAGAACCTGTAGTCATCAAACACTGAACTGAACTGGGGCTGTCAAAGTCCTCTAATAAGAGCAGAAATATCTGCTGCCTCCGCCCTCAGATGATTCTCCCGAACCCTCTTCTTTTCACCAGGAATGGCAGCTCATTCATTCTTATCCAGGAGTAGATAAGAAGGTCACAATGTTTTTTAGAGACATTTTGCTAGAAAGTTAGTCATATGGGTACATATTACATGGGCTACGTCTGCTGCTGCACACTCAAAAAAGCCAGAGAATGAAAATATTTAGAGATAATGGACCTGAAATCTGGGATTCAGCAGGAATGGACACAGATTCCTCTGCAAAAAAGCTATATTATATATTTACAAGATCTCATTAAAAGGAAGCCGATGCAAAACGATGGTAAACAGGACTCTATTCTGTTGTTTTTGTGGGTGTTTTGTTTATATTTTCTCTGAATTACACGTCATTAAACCGTCATATCATTGAATTATTGTACTTATGTCTGTTCCATAAAGTGTTTGCAGAGTGATGCATCAGTTTGATCTGCAGAGCTGTATTTAATGAACATTTAATTAGATCAAACAAAGACATAAACTCGACTGATCTCTGCATCACAGCTGCTGGGTGAAGACCGCTTCCAGGACATCGAGAAGATCAAGACGATCGGCAGCACCTACATGGCCGTCTCCGGTTTATCTCCTGAAAAACAGGTGAGACCCTCTCAGCGATATCAAAGCTTCGGCTCCACAAACTGACTGCTTTGATCCTCCATACAGCACCACAGTGAATTCATCTCACAGTCCCAGGAATTAGGCTCATCAGAGAGAAGCTTTATTTTGGTTTTCCAAGTAGCTGGAGCCAGTTGTTGGATTTATACGCCCCTATCAGGTGGGGCCTTTAGCTGTGGCTCGCCTCGTGATGCAGATGAAGGGCGGCACCAATAGAAAGTGTTGCTCTGCAGCTCGGTACAAATGGAAGTTGTCCTCCACTACGCATTTAATTTGAAAGTCTTTTATTTTTGTTCTGCAAAAAGCCAAAAATACATATTATTTCTCGCGTTACGCCACACACATCTTTACACTCAGGTGTGTGTTCCCGTTCTCACAGCGTATTCTCGCGAGATTTCCCTTGTCCCTGTTCATAGTAGCGAACGCGCCCTCTGCTGGCCAGATTTAGGTACTGCATCACCCCCATTTGACAAACAATGAACGAACCTTTCCCGATCAGACAATTTTCAACACATTCATGACCTTATCTTAATGCACATAATATTAAACCTATAAATAATAACAATGTTGGTATATCACCGATGGCTCTGTATACCACACATCATGCGCCTTGGTGACTTATTGATAAAAAGCTTCACATCTCAGCTGCCTTTTTTGTAATTATGCATTTTGAACAGTGAAATGTCGCCTTTAAACAGGCTACATTGTTGTTAGGCTGCTGTTTTCTGGCCCCCACGACATCTAACATGACTCCTAACCTCCCGAAGCAGCAAAGATGAAGAGCTGCTTCCCTGGGAGCCAGGATATACTTGCATTATGCAGGTATTATATCTTTTCTTTTGTTATAACGAGTGGTGATGCTTGAACCTCTCTGTGGAGGGGTTTGAGCACCCTGTTCAAAGCTTCATTATCAGAAAACATTCCCTGCAGAGTAATCATGACGAGGAGGTCTTTAGATCAAGTGTTTCCAGCCGTATCCGTCCTGAACCGATACCTTTGACATCTAATTTGAAGGAATTCAGTCTCATCTGCATCATTTTGGCACAACAAGTATTCTTAAAGTCCCCATGAAATGAAATATTCTGTTCAAGTCTTTCCGTGTAAGACACCCAAACACGGGAGGAAATAAATCAATAGTTCAGCCAGACAACTCGTGGGTGAATGTTTATAGGTTTTAATAAAGAATATGATTAGATATGGGGTCCAGGCTCCCATCGCTGCTCATGCATTTTATTCTCATTTCTATCTGGAGTGAGGAGTGAAAGTTTGGCCCCGGAGGCTAAAGGTGGAGGCCGTGGGCGGCGTTGAGGGCCAGAGAGCTTTGTGGCTTTTCCTGAAGGCGTTTTAGTTTGTTATTTGCTTTGAAATGATTAGAAATGTAGACGTGAATGATGGGCAGTACCTTCTCTGGCCAGTGGAGTGAACCGACCTGTCATACAGATTATAGTTATTGATTATTCATGTCCTGCTGTTCAGGTTATGATACTAATATAATATAAAGCCTAATAACAGCATAATGGGTGCCACACACCCTCTGAAGAACCACTTCTTGAAAAGGAATGTTTAACATTGTAAAAATGACATTTGACAGATGGCTGTCATATAAAAATAAGCTGAAGCTGTGTTTTTGGCTCCAAAGAAGTTTTAATGATGTGGTTTTAGCACCTTGAAGCAATGACTTTTTGCTGCCAGGTTTTCATTGTTGGTTAAAATCAAAGTGTTTGGCTTTGCTGCTAAAGCTGAGATTCTTGCTCTAATGCGATGAATGAAACCGTTGCTGTCCACTCAGACGCCGTTAAAGCATAACTAACAGAAGAAGGGGGGTGCAAACGGCTACTTTGAAGACCTTTTGCTGCATAAATGAGGCAGATGAACAGGTTAAACGACGGCGTTTTGTTCTGAACATTAAATTGGAAGCTGGATTTCAGCTGGAGGTTTTCTTTATTATTCTCCTTCCTGCCTGGAGTTGGGGTCGGGCTTCTTGCACTGGTCTCCGATCCCTGCAGCCCATTGTTGTTCATCTCAGAGTTGTGCTGCTGTTACTGATTGAATTCAGGCTTGTTTTTGTCAGGCAGAAATTACAAAAACAGCCCAGGGCTTTGGAGAGCTCAGTGGATGTGATTACAGCAAATCTCATTAATAAACCAGCAGAAGACTCAACAGATCCTGCTTTTCTGCGAGTAAAGCGTGCACACCGTCGTGCACATATGAGCGGCTGCATTTAGCGCACGCCAGCGTGGAAACGGGACTTTCACGTGTTTAAAATCTGCAGGATGAGTGAATGCATGTTTCATCTCTGGAGCCTCTGCTGACAACTTTCCGTCGCTCCAGCCGGGCGCTCGGCTCACTCTTCTGCTCTGCTTTGACTCCCACAGCAATGTGAAGATAAATGGGGTCACCTGTGCGCTCTGGCAGACTTCGCCATCGCCCTCAATGAGAGCATCAAGGAGATCAACAAGCACTCCTTCAATAACTTTGAGCTGAGGATCGGTAAGAGCTTTTCATGTCATTGTGGGCGGGGACTCTTCTTCTTCTTCTTCTTCTTCTTCTTTTAGCAGGTGGTTTAACTCTTAAATTTTCTTGTAGGAGAGGCTAAACTGTCCATTTATCAGAGACAGACTGCAGGGAGGATCGACCCTGGATGCTGTGACTCTGTGGAAGTACAACATTAAAGCCAGACTGAGGCTGGAGTTTTGCTTCCACAGAGTCACCGGCAACATAGCTGAATTTGCACATCACTGGGCTCATGAGGGGGATTTTGTGCCAGGTGGCTGACAAAGAACTGCAATTTGCACCTTTTCTAAACTGATTGATTGATCCTTTTATTATTAAGTAAATTGTGTGACGTGTTTTGATACAAAGTGTAAATAAAGTGCTGTTAAAAATAAAAAAAAATTGTAAAAATCTTTTAGCAGGTGCAGAGAAGTGGTTTGAAATCTGTATTTTTGTTTTACTTTAACGTTACAAACATAAATGATAAGTCGGAAAAATACTTTTCAACAATTAGAATGAACAAACCTGTGATATATTTTTATCATCGGGTCTTTATGGGGTTTCCTCAGTCCTTCAGCCTTTCCTCTTCAGTGTTTATTCGTGTTAAATAAGCAGGGGCTGAGTGTATTTTATCCATCATTCATGTGAATGTAGCCACAGCAGCTAAGAAATGCTGATGGTATCTGTACTGATATGCTAATGAGCCATGTGAGAATTACCTTAATGTACGCCGAGTCTCTTCTGTCATACCTGCTAATGCACACACTGGGTTTCAGCTTATTTTTAGTATGACATCTGGTCCCGTGAGAAAAAGGTTGGGGGCTTTATGGTCTCACTCCAGGCATTCGCTGGGCTTTGAAAACTCATTCAGATGCTCTGACAAAGACACAAATTAAGGTAGTGGGCTAAGATAAGGTTTTCTGTGATATGATTCAATAAGGCGTTCAATTCTTCTTTGTTCAAACTGAATATTATAACATCCGGTGTCAGAACATGAAACATTTCAAACCCAAGTATGTTGCCTGTGCACCGTGATTCTTTTTAAACAGTGAATTAAATCGGTTCTGATCAGCTGTTCACTGGTTTGTCTTTGGCAGGCATGGCTCACGGCTCTGTGGTGGCAGGTGTGATCGGTGCCAAGAAGCCACAGTACGACATCTGGGGGAAGACGGTGAACCTCTCCAGCCGGATGGACAGCACCGGCGTGAGCGGCAAGATCCAGGTCCCTGAGGAGACCTTCCTGATCCTGAAGGAGCGCGGCTTCGCCTTCGAGTACCGTGGCGAGATCTACGTGAAGGGCATCAGCGAGCAGGAGGGCAAAATCCCAACGCACTTCTTGCTGTCTCGGGTGCAGCCGAACCCGCTCATCATGCAGCCGCGCAAAATCACAGGCCAGTACTCGCTGGCGGCCGTGGTGCTCGGCCTGGTGCAGTCGCTCAACCGGCAGAAGCAGAAGCAGATCCTCAACGAGAACAACAACTCGGGCATCATGAAGGGCCACCACCACTACAACCGGAGGACGTTGTTAGCGCACGGGGGCTCCGAGGTGGGAGGGGGCCATCACGCCGAAGCAGCTGATAAGACTGAGCTGTCATGAAGAGCAGGCCAGAGTTTTAGGTCCACGTGGATTTCCTGGAAGCAGCGCTGCTCCTCAGGCAGAAATGGTCCCAGTGGCTGAGTTAAACCTCAGTGGATGAAATCTTTAAGGCATGCCAGCAAAAAGCGGACGTAAGGGCTGCTGGGTTGGTTAGCTTCATCTCGTTTACACTGAACACTTATTTGTTTGGGCAAAATTAAACCATCCTGTGAGTATTACACTTATCCTAAACATGTTGGATCTTGGGCCCGTTTCTCAACAGCTGTGCGAAACATTGCTTATGTACCAATTACATGTTGGCAGCGTTGTATGCAAAGATACATTTGCTATTCCTGCAAATCCCCCAATACTCATGCATGGATGGCAGCCGGTGTTGATCCCAGCTTCCATATTGAACAGATGATTCAGGTCTATAAGGAGGGCTGAGGTGATTGGATACATAATGAGGAAAGAAAGAAAACTACCACTGTCCAAAAAACTATCCGCCAGCTGCAAAAAAATAGTCATCAAGACATAAAAATCTGTGTAGACTCTCAGTCTTTCAGGTCACTGCAACCCCATCCGCTTGAAGAAAAGGCAACTCGCCTTCTTTATGGTTCTTAAAGAGGTGTCATTTCTAATCCAAGAGCTTTCTTTAGCTCCAAATGACGTGCAGATTTAGACAATGTGTGCGGCACTTCAGGCCCAAAAACGCTCTCAGAAAAAACAAAAAACAAACTTTGCCTTAAGAATAACACAGCCAAACAAGTTCAGCAGTGCTCTACACGGAGTTAAGTCCGTGAATGAGTGGAAAGGCCATTAAGACTCCCAATTAAGCTCCTCAGGTCAAGAGTCAGCAACCCACCTGCACAAGGATGGGACTGTAGATAGAAAAGGGACTGGATAGTGTAGTGGTATGATTGCCACCTTCCATATGGGAGACCTGGGTTCAAATCCCCTGCATGAAAGGTATTACCTCCAGTAGGGGTCCTTAGGCAAGACCCCCTTATCCTGACTGCCTACCTGTAAGTCGCTTTGGATAAAAGCGTCTGATAAATACATAAACATAAAAGTACAGAACTTATGCTTTACATTTTCACACAAAGAGGACATTAGCTGGAGGGGTCAAAGACTACCCTGTAGCTGTAGATTAGGGTGTCCGTCCATAGGACCGCGCTCTATAAGGATGGGAAAGCGGTCATGGCTTCGAGCAGGAAACATCTGGAATTCACCAGAAGGCAAAGGAAACTCCAGCCTTATGGAAGACAGTAAAACTGACCTATGGGCACTAAACCATTACCCTAACGTGGTAGCAGCAGTTTGTCTACATCAGGGCCTTTTCCGGACAAAGGTTTACCCGTCGGCATGACAACGACCCCGAGTACGCCACGTTTGGGTGGTTTAAAGAAAAACACTTTCATGTCTTCGGGTGGTCTGGTCACAGTTTAGACCTGAATCCAACCGAGACTGAAAAAGTGTTGTCCACCATCAGAATGAATTAAGTTTTTCGTCTACGTTCAACAGATAGGAAGAATACCAAAGGGGGGGGGGGGGGGGGGGGGGATACTTCTGCAGGGCAGCGGATGCTGGGCTAGAAAAACCCTTAAAATGCAGCCATTCTGGGTTACTTTCATCCACATTCAGTTAGGTGAGCGACCTGCTAAGGATCCAAACAACACACGGGATGCTCGGGTGGGTCAACGACACCAGGGACAACTGACGGTGTGCAGGAGTTTAAATCACTGGAAATCCCACCAATCAGAACTAAAGAAGCCTCTTACGGCACTTTGCAGCTCGAGTACAGATTTAGATGGGAGCCAATCTAAAATTAGAGTTCTTGCTGCCATATTCTCAAGCTTTTAGTACAACTTTATCAGAGTTTGTCAGATTTTTTTGTTTTAAAGCCGACTGGCAGAGTTGCCATTATTGGATGAAATGATGCTGGGAAAAAAACAAACCAACAGGATCTTATTAGAGCAGAGAGGAAGCCAAAGATACTGCAGGTGAACTTATATTAATGGATTACCGTATTTTTCGGACCATAAGGCGCACTTAAAACCTTTAATTTTCTGAAAAATCGACAATGCTCCTAACGTATGGATTAATTCTGGTTGTGCTTTCTGACCTAGAACCGATTTTATGTCAAAAATCGGTCAAAATGTTTTAGCACGGCCTTGGAAAGCTAAGAAGCTGCACTGCTACTGATGGATTGAGCATTACGGGCCACCGTAGTCAAGATCCTCGCGGAGTAATACAATCTGTGCTCCAACATTAAGGTGCATTCATTCATTCATTTTCTATACCTGCTGCCCTAAAAATGGCTCCTGTTCAGAGACATGCTGACGAAGAGGATTTCAAACTCAACGCTATCAGTCACAATAAAGTTTGACTTATCTGAGTTTTATTTAATTTAATTCACTTTATAGCCCGAAAAATACGGTAATAGAATGAAAAAACAGCTTTATCTGGAATTTGGCTGAGAGTCTAAGCTACAGCTGCCATGTTGTGCCACAACAAGCTTCCCTGCGATGCTAAAAGGCTCCGTCTGTAGAGAATGTGAAGTTAATGTCTTGTGGTGGTTTGTGTGGACCCAACATCGTATTCTCACTTGCTGAGAGGCTCTTTTGTATGTACAGACCCTGAATTCTGACTTCAGGACAGTGCTTCTATGCTCAAACTGTAGGTTCACCCTCTAAACTCACATCTCAAGTCCATTTCTAACCACAACATGGTGTCTGCTGCAAGTAAAAACATATTAATATATTCATATTAAAATACATGTTCAATATCAGTATAGTTGACTCATAAAATCCACAACACAAGGCATTAAAAGCTCACTGAATGTATTTGGAAGTATTACAGTTTATTTGGTGAATTAGCCAAAACAAAAGGAAGATTTCAGCAGATTACCGGCTTATTTATCAGCAGATCTTCCATTCAGCTGAGCGATTCACTCCCAGTAAAGTCAGTCTCCTGCCTCCTTATTTCTATCTCCATCTCTGTTCTTCACCAAAAAAAAAAAAGAGTAAATCCAACAAGGCAACAGTGACTTAAACAGTGGTAAAGGGGAGTATTTTTAGAAGATGGCGCCAGCGTCTCAGGACACAGCAAAGGTTTACCGTCATGCAAAGTTAGGACAGTACAGCCGGAGAAGTCTGGCTTTATTCCTCATGTAGTTTCACAGAAGAAAGATGGATTCTAGCCAATCACAACACCTGCTTCCACAGACTCCTCAACGGTGTGCGATGCATGGCCGGATGTGCACTGCTGAGCTGTGGGTGACACTAAAGCTGGCAAAGTTGGCAGGATGTTAAAACCTAATTTCCTAATTTCTCAGCTAGTTTGAGACCTCCAGGATATGCAACATGTAACTCAGTGAGAACCACTGAAGGACACCAGAGATCCAACTGGTTCGGCTCAACATGGAGGCCGTGATGCGAGGATCAATAAAAGCAGTTTTATTCTCCAACTCACACGTTCTCTGACGAGTCTTTTGCTGCTTCTGCTGTGGTTTAACTCAGCCAATGAGATTAGTTCTGCCTGGTGAACGGTTCTGCTTTTCTTGAACTGAAACTCCACTCTGGAGCTGGTGAATGGCGGGAGGGACCGGACTACCGCGCCGTTTTCATCCCTCCTCCTCGGACTGTCTGATGCTCCTCCTGTCGTTTCCTCTTCACGCCGACCCGTCCTTAACCCAGCCCTGAAACCCTGTCCCGCTCTGACCCTCGCCTGGTGTCAATGTTTCTTTTTTGTATTTCTTTTATATATGAGAACACAATAAAAAAGGGGTCTAATTTTTTATATAAGCCAGTGTCTGGTTTCCTTTTGTCACAGCTGTTCTGACCATGAAAAATGCTGAAAATTACATTGTTTTTATCATTATTGACATTATTATTTATTGAGTCATTTATATTAAATTAAACTACAAATTAAAATAAATGAGAAAAAGATTTGTTCACCACCATGAACACAAAATGTAGATTATTATGAGCAGTGTGATAAAAACAGACTGATTAGGCTTTTTTAAAATGCTTTAGAGCCACTGTTGGAGGTTAATCTACAGGTTTAGAGCTGAAAGTATAAAAAGTGTATTTTCCATAAATCATTTAGTCTGAAATCATCTCATTTCACTTCCACACCAGATGCAGGTTTTGATGAATCACTTTCCTGGACAGGCATGACAAGAAGAAGCTGGGGATGAATCCAGACACCTGCTGGATGATCCCAAACCATCTGGAGTCTGAGCTCAACTGATGGTTGATTATCTGCATCAGAGCTGATCGTTCAGCTGCAGACTGATGCTTTTCCAATATAAAGCATCAACATCAGCTGTGCTTTGGTGAAACTAATCTTCCCGTTTTCACCTTTACTTGTCAAACAATCAACAGAAGAGAAGTCGTTATAAAAGTCGTTAACTTAGCTGGTTGGTGGTTAGTTTTTGCCTCTGGTCTCAGTTCTCCTGACTACATTATATATATAAGTGTGTAATTATTAGAGGATGTTTCCTTGGTAACAGATTATACACAATCTGCAGTTTGTAAGAACATCCACTTGGTGGCAGGAGACCACCAATCAGGCGCTTATTGTGACTTCTCTCAGCCTGAAAAGCAAATAAAAACTGTGCTTGCAGGCTCATTTAACATGTGGTTTCATTGGCATTTGTCTACTTTTTTTTTTATTACATTTGAGGAACTTTAGGACTGAGTGGAGAACAGAAACTGAATGATTTGTTCAGATTTTCCGTCAAACTGAAAGAAAAACTGGGGGTTTTAATGAGTTAATTTATCGTCTTTATATACTGAGAGTGAAAGGAAAGCCTCTGCCTGATATCTGAAAATGGAAAAATAACCCTCCTGTGAAGGATGTGTGCAGGAGATGCTGATGCATGATGGGAGTGTAGCTTCTATTAGGATGAACAAAGAAGAAATGGTGTTTTGGGGGGCTAAACTAGCTGTTATAAACTATAAACTATGGGGTTCAAGTTGCTGAAGTGTTGGGTTTTGCTGCACGCTTTGAGTTGCCTCCCACTCCTGTTTTTGCCTGGGATGGGTGTTCCCAACAGAGACATCACTGACGAATAAATCCGTGAATCAGACTGAGCGACTCGGAGCATCTGGTCGCCGCCACAGTGACAAACACAAATGCTGTGAGTCCAGGAGGAATCGATCCTTTCTGCCGTTTCACTCCTCTTTATGGATTTTCTGCCAGAGATGAAGGAGGAAACAACGGGAGAGCCAGAGAAGTGGAGAATGGAGTTGCTATGGTGACACAGGCATGTTGAGCCTGAAGCGTGTTTGTGTGGAAATGTTAGTGCATGCGTGTGGGTCTGTGTTTACGCCACATTTAAAGGTGATCCGAAAGCAGGCGAGCAAGAGGCAGCTGGACACGGGGAGGAAGACTGATTCATCAAAAGGAACAAAGCTAAAGCGCTGATGGGCAGTTAATCCGTAAAAAAGTGCCCAGAAGTGATGTGAGAAACACACAAAAGGGAGAAATAACCAGGAGCTGACGATGGCTGAACATGACTGTGATGAGGATCTGGTAATGAACAAAGGAACAAAAGCAGAGACGATGCTGAGGGAAGTGATGACAAACTAAACAGGTGTGGAGCAATCATTGAGCCGCTGTGGGATGAACAGAAACTACCCCCGAAAGCCCAGACCAACGCCAGGACTCAGCTAAAGATGCATTTCTTCTCAAGGCCCTGTTGTCCCTGGTTCAGATCCTGCATTTCAAATAACACCACAGGGATAAAACAGAAAATACAGACTACAAAAGGAGTCCAACTTACCGTGAGCGGACAGAAAGAACAGACTACGTGAGAAATATTACGATTCAAAACAACTCAAAGGGGTAAAAACAACCGGCAAAGTTCTCAGAACAGGTGCAGAGAGACTCCTGACTCAGAGTATTGCAGTGAGTATAAAAAACTACCAAAAGACTCATTGCAAGGGGCCAACATGACTCAAAATGGCCCCCGATAATTCAAAAGCAACTACGAAAAGAGTCGAAACAACCACAAAGACTAAAGATGACAAAAAAAACTACGGTTTTAAATCAAATGTGAGTTATTTACATTGAACAGCTGTGTTTCAGGCACCAACCAATGGGTGTAAATGAGTCATTAATGCATAATTAATACATTTTAATAATGAACACGGTGGAAACTTACTCATTAGTCCCCCTTTCTGTGCATTTTTAAAAAAAAAAGTGTAATTTTAAAAGCCTGGTTTATCTTTTTCCTCCATTCAAAGCCGCCACATTAGCAGGATACATCGTCACGGCAACAGTTACCCTGCCAGCTGTGCACCACTTTCAGGAGGGAGGGTGCCGGCTGAGATTCAGACACATGCAATTCGTAACATTCTTGTTGTTTTTACGGCGTCGTTCTTCTTAATTTAAGCAGTTTTAACAGCTGCGGTCATGACAGGAAGTAAAATCATGCTTCAAGATATAATCTTTTCATGCAACCATGCACTGATACGTCTTTAAAGGACTATTTTTCTGTTTTAGGCTGCTGCGGTTTATCAGGAACATCCAGGAACTTCATTAATTATGATAATATTTTGTCGGTCATGTTTTGGAGGGTATTTTTCCAGTAATATTAATAAACTGCGTCTGTGGGCCTGAACGGGTCGAATTCTTCTCACTAACATGATTTCCTGCTAAGGTTTAGGCCTGAAAATGACCAACAGATCACTGTTGAGTTAAATTTCTCAGAACCTCACCTTGTTTAATTCAGCATCTGTTTCAGCACATTTACCTGGTGAGTTGAAACTGAACATAAAGACTTTGTTTTGTGTTGCTGTGACACCAGGAGTCACTTCTGACTCACGTTCAGTCAACAGTACGGCAGTTATTTCCTGTTTTGGTCAGAAAACGGTCTTTTACAACATGGCTGTTCCCTTCATTGACTCTATCTTTATATTTTACATGGAGTTCATCCTCTGGCCACTAGAGGTCGCATATTTTTTGCATGTATAAACAGGCGTATTTCTCTTTCTACACACTGCACTTTGGCTTAGTTTCTGTTGAATAATAACGTGGTGTAATTTGCTCCCAGAGCTTACATTTACTGCATGTTTTTGGGTGTTAGCAGCCTTTACTGGACAGTAGCTGCAGCAAAGGAACTCAAACGGAGACTTAAACCTGAGCCATGCTGCATCGAGGCGCCTTCTTAACCAGTTTAGAGCCAGATTATGTATTATTTAAGTCTTTAAATATGAAGTCTTAGAAACGAAAAATACATTTTCCATATCTGTGCTTCAGAGAACAACAATTTCAGCACAAAAAAAGCATCAACTTTCCCTTTTCTGAGCATTTCCTTTAGAAAATGTCTGCACAATGGCACCTGAACAGAGTGAATCAGAGTGGGCTGAGAGTGCAGATAAAGTAGAATCACTCAAAAAGTTAAACTAAGAGCAGCGGAATCACTTTAACAACTTTTGGTAACTTTTTATTCAATGACGAGTCGGAATAAGAACAATAATCTTGAATGATCTCAGCTCTGCAGCATCATCAAGCTGCTGCCACAGCTCATAGACTCCTGCAATGTGTCATTTCACCACCATCTCACAGACTCAGAGCCTGTGGTATCGCAGCTGAGCTCAGATTACCTCAGATACAGCTTCAGAGTCCAGAGACGGCCATTTATTCACCACAACAGCACAAATATCTGAACACGAGCCGATTTCCTGATCAAACTGAGTATTTCAGAGATGACGACAGGATAATGAGCCGTTTGTATGTAAAAAAGGAGACAATTGAGTTTGTTTGGGTCAGAGCAGCTTCCCTGCATCAGCTGATCAAAATCACTCTGGTCAAATGAACCAAATGTGAATTACACGTCACTTTCACCATGGCAACCAGCTCCTTCCCGCTGTGATGCGACTCAGTTGACCACAAAGAGTCGACCGCCATCTGGGCCGGCAGGCGGAGAGAGAAGAGAAAAGGACACACATGCACTCCCAGAGACGAGACATGCACAGCCCAACACAACAAATATCAGGCACAAAACCAGCTCCGAGGTGGAAACGCACAGGCGTACGTGCACAAGAACGTGCACACTGTCTGCAGCACACAGCCTTGATTAAAGAAAAGCACATAAACGCCTAAACTTAGTGTAAATGCACAACCAGATGCGACTGGATAGTGTAGAGGTATGATTTCCATCTTTCATGTAGGAGATCTGGGTTCAAATCCCCTGCATGAAAGGTATTACCTCCAGTAGGGGTCCTTAGGCAAGACCCCCTTACCCTATCTGCCTACCTGTAAGTCGCTTTGGATAAAAGCTAAATGCATAAACATAAACAGATGTGTTGACTCATCTCTAACTGCAGATGATCCGGCATCACTCCCTGTGTGATGCAGCTCTTAATGGTTCATTTTAGTGGTGCAAACTGCTCAGAGTCCATCGAAAGGCAAGAAAACTCTCAGAGTGGCAGTGGGGAATGACAATGAACCAAAGGGCAACAGATGATAATTAGTCTTTATTAAAAGAAACTAAATGCCACGGAGCCAAGAAACCAGGAAAGACCAGAAAAAGCCAGGAACAGGACTGAAGGAACAGCTTAAATCCAGAGAGGACTAACGAAACTGCAGCTGAGACTGACAACAGGTGAGTGTGGAGGAGTCCAGGGGAACAGACCAAGGCAGCCGAGCACATCTGGGGGTAAAACCTAAACCCCGAGGGCAGAATAAATGGTACAAACCAAAGAAAACAACCAAGAACACAGAACAGAGAGCAAATTAAGACACCAAGTGTTTAAACACAGGAAACATGACATAAACGGCACTCTTTCCAGATTAAACTCTTTTTTTTAAAGAGAGAAAAGGAATAAAACTGAATATAGATCAACACAAGACCTCATGTGTAATCACACAAAGGTTGAAAGATGCCTGGTGGTGTAATAAGACTGCAGCGATGAGTCATAAAAGCTGACAAAGTCACACTTTTCGGTTTGAAAACTCAGCATTCAAACCGCCTCCTGGCCTTCTCGGTCAGTTCTGTCACTGAGTGCAGAGTCGGCTTCATTAAATGTGCTCGTTGTGACAAACTGTTAGACAGCATAACCCGATATTACCATGTGACGAGTCAACTAACCATTATAACTGCGCCTGCAACCCTCAGCCTGGGTTAAAGCTGCATGACAAATACTTGCATTCGAACTTTAAAACAACATTTTACGGTGTCGTTCTTCTTAATTTAAGCAGTTTTAACATGACAGGAAGTAAAATCATGCTTCAAGATATAATCTTTTCATGCAACCATGCACTGATACGTCTTTAAAGGGCTATTTTTCTGTTTTAGGCTGCTGCAGTTTATCAGGAACATCCAGGAACTTCATTAATTATAATAATATTTTGTCGGTCATGTTTTGGAGGGTATTTTTCCAGTAATATTAAGCAGCTACAACAGGAACGGGTCGAATTCTTCTCACTAACACGACTTCCTGCTAAGGTTTAGGCCTGAAAATGACCAACAGAACCTCATTTCTAAGAACCTTACCTTGTTAAATTCAGCATAAATGTGATTAGCTGAAGGGTATCAATTAATCCCTGATAAGGGACACCTGGTTCTTCTTCTCTGCTTCATCTTCTGAACACATGAGCTGCAAACTCTGAGCTTTGCATCACATCTTGGATCATCTCAGATCAGCAGTCAGCTGCACACAGCCCAGCATTTCTTTGTAGAAGTGTTAACATTTGATTTGATTTGGTTTTGGACACATAGCTGCCTGGTTTCACTGTTAAATATCCTGCTAAGTTGCTTTTACTGTTAGTTACTGTTGGTTATATGGGACCTTGTACTGTGTCTAACCGGGCGCTCACACCAAAAGCGTTGTGAGCGACCACAGCCGCTTGTACTTCTTCTGCCGCCGGAAGCGGCCAAAGGGGCGGGGCTTATATGTATATCAACTAGCAGATATATATATATAATAATCCATCCATACATCGCTTCCCTCTTTCACCATGGATCGTACTCTTGGCAGCCTTCTTTGTGCTTCTATGTGTTTGCGCTCTGCCGTTTTTCCGCCCTTTTCCACCTTTTTTTCCCCCTTAGGAATCCAGATCGGCCCTAATTGGCTGTCGTCGCGTTGCGTCACTGCTCATTTGCATAAAGTTGAGGCTTTCTCAACTCCTGAAGCTCACAACGCGCCGCTCATAGACGCCAGCTTACATTGAAAATGAATGGCAGCTGGCCGCTCACGCCGCTTTTGGTGTGAGCCCCCGGTACGGTTCCTGCAGTCTACTGGAGGGTGAAACTAATAAAACACATGGAGAAAATAATGGTATTCTCCAACTTAATTCATATTTGCATGTGATGATGGACGCCAGAAGCTTCTGGCCTCCATGTGGGCCATTAACCAGCAAACCTGAGGACCGTGCTGGGCTGTATCCAGACCCAGGCGTGTCAAAATGACCGAAACTACTCTTCTGCATCTGACTGGAGGACAAACTGAACCGCCATGCCGGTGTCATCCGGGCTTTGGCTGCTCGCCTTGCAAAACATGCAAAGAACAAAGACGTTCTCAGATCTTGGTCGTCATGGTGATCATAATGAATTAGAGATAAAGCTTGTGAACGATGATAGTGAGAAATGAAGAGTGCAGCCTTTCTTGAGTGGTATCAACACAAATAAAAGCAGCATCCTTTCAAATCCCAAAGCCAGTGGTTAAAAAGCAGCACAATACAAAGTGGACAACAGCACTGAAGGCGTTACTGAGTGACAGCAGTCGAGTCGGATCTTTGTCTTTGGGCTTTGACGTGTTAGAGACACGAACATTGGACTAAAATGCAACAATTCAGTGATGTGTAATATGTCAAATGTTATTCAACTTTCTTTCTTGAAGTTTAGGAATTGATGCGATTTATGTTTAGGCAGAAAAAAGGCTCCTAACTCAAGGGATGAACCAGTGTTGTGTCGACACAGAACAGACAACTTAGCAAAGAAGTCATTTTAAACTGGATCTTTAGGCACTTTGTCACAAAGACACATCATTTGTTCCCATTTCTTTAGCTGCATCTATGAAAAACAGCAAAGATAACACAGTTTGACAGACAGAAAATAGGATTTCTGCAGCAACAAGGTGATTCCCAAAGAGCTATTAGCTGAAAACTTGGCATATCTCAGCATGGTGTGCAGTGTGTCCTTAAAACATTTGAGGAAACTGGACAAGTGGAGGACAAAAGAAGAAGTGTCAGGCCTAAAAAACTATCTCCAGCAGATGAACAGGATCTGAAAGTGATGTCCTTAAGAAAGAGGAAAAAATCCAGCTGTGACCTGACAGGACCAGAGAGATGCATCTGGACCTTCAGCTGATCCATCTACTGTTGGCCCAAGCCTCATCAGAAATGGTCTCCATGGAAGGGTGGCTGTCAAGAAGCCGTTCTTAAGGAAGGGAAACAGGGAGAAAAGGCTGAGCTGTGCCAAATGACACAAGAAGTGGACTGAAAATCAGTGGCAACAGGTCTTATGGAGGGATGAATCCTCCCCAGAGCCCGGACCTCAACATTATTGAAGCAGTGTGGGATCATCTGATAGAGAACGGAACAAAAGGCAGCCCACATCCAAAGAAGAGCTTTGGGATGTCCTTCAAGAAGCCTGGAGAACTATTCCTGAAGACTCCTTAAAGAAATGACAGAAAGCTCGTCTCAGAGGGTTCAGGCTGTGTTGGAGAATAAAGGAGCTCAGACCAGATATTCACTTTAAAGCTGCTGAGAACTGAACAAACTGCCTCATATTCTATTTTAACATTGTTTTCTCATGTTTCAATAAGTCGTTTCACTTATTCCTGTTTTTCTGGCAATAAACTGAGAAACAAAGGATTAAAATAAAATGTAATTTACTGTTACAAAACCTAATTTTGTATCCTGTATTTGCAAAAGAAAAGCCAGCTATTTCATCAACACCAGCCATCATCCGATCAGGCTGTCCACCCAAATTCATGTCCGGAGAAGCGAGCTGTCAGTTATTCATGCTGGGTGCCCTTTCTGTTTGCTCTCCATCCACTGTGCGTGGACATAGGGTTGAGAACTTGTGTGTGTGTGTGTCCCTGCACTTCCCCCCCGGAGACCGGGCGGCCTACATTCAACCATCAAACCCACTGTTACATAAAACCACCGCTGCCACACAAGCCGGCTTGCTGCCTGTTGCTAGGCAACAAGCCCCCGAGCACCATCATCGAGTCTCGCTGGGCCGCGGCTGTACCTGAAAGTGCTCAAATGGGTCAGCGAGGACAAAAGGAATAAGACAAACTGAGTGTATATGTGCAACAAAAACGTGAATTCCTGGAACTGTGCAGATCTGCATAACGGGAACGATGTGGTTTGGGAGTCTGGGAGGTCTGAATGAGCGGAGAACAGGGTCGGGGCAGCAAAATGAGACGGAGGCTATCTGTCTGGAGAGACCTAAAGTAGGTGACTCAGACATTTTAAAGTGCTCTCTCATTTAAGGGAAACATTCCAGTGGTTTTTATTTGGTAGTAATCCCATCCACAGCGGTTTCCATCTTGATTCATTCAGTTTCTGATCCGATGTGTCAGAAATTAAACTCGGGATGCGATACGTTCAAATAGATGTAACTGCAGACTGCTCCTTTAGATGGAACAGCTACACCTTCGAGTTTCTGAGAAGAATCGCCTTCAGAGGAGCCTCATTTCCTTTTAATCTGCACTGTGGAGTCAGATCTTGCTGAAACCTGTTATTTTCGTCAACACACTGAGGATAACTCTGAAAAGGGACTTTCGGAAAGATTATGCGCTTTGACCAGAGTTACATTATGGGAGCATCTGGAGTTCACATTATTATTCAGTATATATGATGTGCTGCACAGCAAATCCTGTATTAAATGCTGTAAAGGATCACTATGGGGGGGCACGGCAGCACAGTTTCAGCTATTAAATGCTCACACTCCATAACACTGTGTCACAGCCTTTTTTCGCCTTCTGAAATCATGTTTCTGCCTTTTCTTTTTAAATCGAGACGTCTTGAATTATGCAGGCGCTTGTGACCGTGTACTATAACCATGCATGACACGAATGTGTGAATTATGCATCATGATTTAATGCTGTGAAATACAAAAATACACTGAGGCAGAGTAATAGAAAAGCTCCGCAGACCAGTGTGCAAATACTCTGCGTTATCCAGGGTCTGAGTCTAGGTTTGCTGTACAGCAGCATTATCAGAGGGGTTAAATAAGAAGACCGGACTCCGATTCCCACTGGAGACTAGAACTGTTTTACTTTCTCTTTCCTTTAATTGTGGACTTACCTGCAGCTTTTGGTAAGGGTCAGACACGAAAACAACTTGGTTACATTTAGGAAAGCACGATATTTTGTGTTGATGTTCCCCCCCCTTGAAGTTAATCACACCTTAAGAGCGCCACGTCTTCCAGCAGCGAAGGCATCTCATCCACTTCCTCGGTTACCATGGTGACGAGTCACGGTCTCAATGCTACAAACAGAACATTTGGCTGCAGCTACAGTCTTTTCAGTCACCATGAGACGTGTTGAGGTTTATCAGATAACCTTATGTGTTGTAAAGTGATGCTGATGTGACATTTAGAGCATCAAAGTTGTAGATTTGGAAACACTTTACATATGTGGCTTTATGCTCGTCGATGTACTGCAACATGGAAAACACGTGGGCGTTACTGTATGGGTATAAAACTTTATATATTGGGGGTGCACTGATTTTTAAATATGCAAACAAATGGAAATACAGTGTAAAAGGACAAAGTTTGTACAATTGTTACAAGCTTGAAAGGAATATTTGGTTTGTTTATATTTAGGTACGACCACCTTTTCACTTAGACAAGATTTCTTCACTGACATCACATCAGGTAGAGTTTAAATAGTTTTTAAGGACACGCTGCACACCATGCAGAGATATGCCACAAGATCCAATCTAAAACTGGTTCTGGGCCAAGTTGTCTGTTCTGTGTCGACACAACACTGGTTCATCCCTTGAGTTAGAAGCCTTTTGCCTGCTTGGATGATTCATAGGTCAGAGTTAAGTGGCTGAACAAAGAAAAAAAAACACATTCCTCTGAAAATGTTCAGGTACAAGGACTGAAAATGAGTGAAAAAGCAGAAAATGTCCAAATAAAAACCTTTAGAAAGTCTGCAGAACTGTTGTTCTCAATCTTTAACCCTCACCTAAAAGATTGATCATTTGATTTAAGTCAATATATTCTAAATAAAAGCTTTCTGAGAAGTAAAGCAAAACCGGGAGCATATTACACAGAAACTCTGTGTTCGACCACTCTTTTAACCTGTGCTGACCTACAGCTCTGCTCACCACCTCTGAATTATTAACAGCTCCCTCATCGATGTTCGAGTCCACATTTAACGATTCATTGTCTATGCACAGCTTTCGCTCATGATATACTCCCTTTGACATGGATACAGCCCCAGTCTCAGAGCCCCAGGATGTGATTCACTGCAAGGATGCAGGTGTGTTGCCGAGGAATGGCCTCGTTGATTGGTTTCTGCTGCTATTTCTCTCAGGTTTGATGCTCTGTTGGCTGGGTGGAGAGGTAGATGCAAAGTCCCTACCTTTAATTCCTCCGAGGTTACAATACTTTATCCTCTATTCACTGGGTGGAGAGGTAGATGCAAAGTCCCTACCTTTAATTCCACTGAGGTTACAATACTTTATCCTCTATTCACTGGGTGGAGAGGTAGATCCAAAGTCCCTACCTTTCATTCCTCCGAGGTTACAATACTTTATCCTCTATTCACTGGGTGGAGAGGTAGATCCAAAGTCCCTACCTTTCATTCCTCCGAGGTTACAATACTTTATCCTCTATTCACTGGGTGGAGAGGTAGATGCAAAGTCCCTACCTTTAATTCCACTGAGGTTACAATACTTTATCCTCTATTATCTGGGTGGAGAGGTAGATCCAAAGTCCCTACCTTTCATTCCCCCGAGGTTACAATACTTTATCCTCTATTCACTGGGTGGAGAGGTAGATCCAAAGTCCCTACCTTTCATTCCCCCGAGGTTACAATACTTTATCCTCTATTCACTGGGTGGAGAGGTAGATCCAAAGTCCCTACCATTCAATCCTCCGAGGTTACAATACTTTATCCTCTATTATCTGGGTGGAGAGGTAGATCCAAAGTCCCTACCTTTCATTCCACTGAGGTTACAATACTTTATCCTCTATTCACTGGGTGGAGAGGTAGATCCAAAGTCCCTACATTTCATTCCTCTGAGGTTACAATACTTTATCCTCTATTTACTGGGTGGAGAGGTAGATGCAAAGTCCCTACCTTTCATTCCTCTGAGGTTACAATACTTTATCCTCTATTCACTGGGTGGAGAGGTAGATCCAAAGTCCCTACCTTTCATTCCTCCGAGGTTACAATACTTTATCCTCTATTCACTGGGTGGAGAGGTAGATCCAAAGTCCCTACACCTTTCATTCCCCCGAGGTTACAATACTTTATCCTCTATTCACTGGGTGGAGCGGTAGATCCAAAGTCCCTACCTTTCATTCCTCCGAGGTTACAATACTTTATCCTCTATTCACTGGGTGGAGAGGTAGATGCAAAGTCCCTACCTTTAATTCCACTGAGGTTACAATACTTTATCCAAAATGCTGTAATTTCAACCCAATATTTAATATATTTCATATTTCTTTCAGCTTTAGTATCAGCGCAGATTATAGAGGCAAAGCTTGAAACTTTTACATGAAACGACATCTTTCTCTCTCTGGCAGACAAAAAACAACACAGCAACATTAACTTCCTGCCAAAAATAACTTCTACTTAAGATTTTATGACAACGGTCCCATCACGGTCCAACATCACACAGCTAAACTTGAAAAGCACTGAAAATAGTTGTAGTGCTCTGAATTTCTGTCACTTCTCAGCCAATAAACCTCTTAAACAGAAGCAGACAGAGATGAGTAGCACCCTCCATCCCAGGAGAGCCACTTGAGGGAGAATTTGTGAATCTAGGGCAGTCGATAGCATTCTTGTTAACTGACGCAGGCAGTTGTACGGCAATCTGCAGTAATCACTCAGCTAAACTATCCATATCTCAGGATGATTTTAAGGACTTTTTGTAAAGCAGAAAATTAGTCAGCAGATGCCTCTGCTTTATGGAGACCAGCAACCTCTGAAAACAGGGTACAGCAAAAAGAAAAGGCAAATATGTGTTGAATTAGAGAGGAAACGATGGAAAGTAATGGTATTTTTATCATCTGCGGACACACAGACGTCACCTTTGTAGGAAGTACGTAGCAACACACTGGAAGTATTTCAACTTCCAGAATCAGTAGTTCCTCAGAGAAGATCTTCCTTCACCAGCAAACACATGGATAAACATAATTCAATTAATGACATCTCACTTTAAGCCCATTAACAAAAATTTTGATTGTTTGTTAGTGGCCAGCTGAACTGGTTATGCCTTATTCATGTTCCAGGTGCCCATAAGTGTATAAATAGGGTTAATGGCCACACACCTGTGTTTTGCCACATTTACCTGGGAAGCACATAGTAAAAGCAGGTTATGTTGAGAAAAGAGAGCAAGAAGAACAGGTAAGTTTAATTTGTTTGGTTTGGTAGGTATGGGGCATTTCAAAGATTACTGTGTGGGTTGATATATTGGTGGGAATTAAGTTATTGTTTGCAATGTAGTCGTGTGTAATGAAATGTTTTTAAAGTAAATGTGAATTGAGATTTTAATGTTAAAAAGTTAATATCTTACTACATGTTTTTAGTTTCACGGTGCTAGTTGGAATAATAAAAGCCGTTGCACTTGATGCTGTTCACTGATGCCAAGGGCTGCTACAGTGAAACCGGAACATGAATAAGACATAACCAGTTCAGCTGGCCACTAACATTGTTAATGCAAGTGAACGACTCAGGACTCGAAGATTTTAGTTATTCTAATACAGAAATCAGTTGACAATGCAATGTGAGAGGACAAAAACACATCTAACTATCCTGATGCACAACATGCTTTGTTGTATTAGATGGGAAGTCTGAACCTTGAAAAAAAAAAGTCACTGCAGACCACTGAATTTAAAGGAATCTAACTGAAGACCACGTAATGATTCAGCCATCACTGATGATCATTATCACACCTAAAACACACCTGAAACCACCAGTACAGGTTACTAATTTGAGTTTTTGTGTTTCGCCCAATCAGATGCTCCATATTCCCATTTTAAAACGTTCTGCAACAGTGTGAAACACCAAATCCAGATGAGTTGAAGAGAAGCTGTCTCGGGTGTACGGTCGGAGCAAAATGGAGCATAAGGAGGAGGAAGTTGAAATAATTTCTCGTCTTGATCATCGTGGATAATTGAGAGAATTGGCACATGAAATGAAGCTTGGAGCCCCGGCAAAGACGGGAATATTAAGAGGATGAGATCTGTTTTATCGAGACATGGCTGAAGGAACAACCGATGCTTCTTTACCCAGCAGAGATGTAACCTGAGTGACATCATCACCCAGGCAACAAAAACAACTTCTCTGCTCTACACCTAAACTTTACAGAAGTTTTTCAACTGATATGCATCTATTTTAATTTTGTTGTCCATCTGTAAGAATACATTTGGAACAACAACTTTTACTGGAAGAGTATAATTTCCCTTTGGGATTAATAAAGTATGAAGGTATGAAACCGTTGTTGTGAGTAGGACAGTTTCATCTTAACTTAATAGAATGTGCAATCACTAACTGTGGATATATGAAAACCGTAACAATATAAAATCCTGCTTATTCAGAGCAGCTTTAGACGATCAGCTGCTACATTCTCTGTTTGTGCTTTGCTCCGACATCAAATGAAGGTTTTAGCGTTTGGGCGACGCCCCACAATGACAGACCGCTGCTGTTGACACTGAAAAGATTAAATCCTCTTCAGGAACAGATGCTCAGGCAGAATCTCAGAAAAGTACTTTGGTCAGCTTTCATCCAATGACAGTGATCCGAGACTTAAACTTTCTAATGATTCAGCATTTGGGGAAACAGGTTCTGCTCGTCTGATATGAGCAACATGTCTGGCTTTACAACACAAACTAGACACCACGAAGCTCCACATCGATTCAGTCGTCTCAGATACACAACAGCCTTCTCAGCACGGAGGATACTAAGGGCTGACGATAAGCAATGATGAAATGAACTTATTGATCTTTACAGAGACAAATGCTGGAGGCGAATGTGTTTAAACCCTAAGGCCACAGTTACTTGCCACTATAGGTGCTAGAAGACATTACTTCCAGGCCCCAATCTTTAGAGCTTGTGCTGATATTTTGTGTGATAAAAGGTTTGGAAATGTTTGGAAAATGGCAGGTAAAATAAAGATGAAGGTGAATCTCAAACGGCAAATGACTAATCTAACAAAGTCTTATGCTGTCATGTGACAAAGTGAAGGGTAGATGCTATTTTTGTCCTGGTGCCAATTAGAGGATCATCAATCACCCAAAACCCTGACAATCATCCTCTTAAGATGGCAGATATCTGTCAGTGCTGATGGGTGTCCACCTTTCGGTTGTAAACAGTGAAACAGTGAAATTCATTAAGCAGAATAAAAGCTGTCTGACTTCCTGTTTGGCTTTCACTCCCTCAGACGTAAGCAGCCTTTAATATGTGTTTAACTGTATATAAAAACACATTCCACATGCAAACTAAGTCCTAAGTTTCTGACAAACCAAGCCAGAAAAGATCAAAGATCTATTCTTTTTTTTAAAAATCAAAACCTGCTCAGCCTGCCTGTAGTTTCTCTCTCTTAGGTTTGGGAATACTGCGGTTGTTGCTTGGCAACCATTACATCCATGAAAAAAGTAATGAACAAAAGTGAGAAGATGCTGTAATCTTTGTGCCTCCTGCAGAAAACCAGACTCCTAAACTCTTATCTTATCCACCTTAACTCTGCATCACACATGGTCGAGTAACAATAAAGATAACCTGCCTGCACACATGTCACCATCATACAAGACTAATACATTAAAACCAAGCATCGGGACCAATCAGATCAGTTGGAAAGACAAAAGAAGTGTGGTGCTGCAGCAGTTAGGATCCCTGTCGAGCAAAAATGGGGAGGAGCTGCACACAAAACCGTTTGAAAGACAAACTGACAGAATAAAGACAGCAGTTACAAATTAAGGCGAAAGACTTGGCCCAGAAATTGGGCAAAATGCTTATTGGAGGATACCAGTGAAATGGAAAATAAAGGGATATTCATTTTTTTGTGGGGGTTATGTGGAGTCCGTGTGAATATTCAGTTGTTTCATCTGCAGGCGACAGCACTCAGAATGCTTAGTTTGAAGGATCAGAAGATTTCAGTCGAGCTAAAGCTGAAAGCTACTCAACAGTAGTTCACTCAAACTGATTTTGAGGTTCGAGTTGTTTTAGATGGCCCAGTTCTAAGTAGCTTTCGCTTCAGCTCATCTGTCAGGAAAGCTTTAGATTCTCCTCCAATGGTTTTCTACTCCAAGTAAGGCAATAGCTAAATAGTCTGCTGAGCTTGTGGTTGGGCTTCATCTTCACGGTTTTGAATATTTGAGACTATGACACGGGAATGTTTCCTGTTGGAAAGTGAAATTAAGATCCACACACACTGGAAGGACAGAGGGTTGAGTTTGAGTCCAGGATGAGTCGTTAGTGTCAGACCATAGATCGCTTCCTTGGTTTCCCCCTCTGGACCAGTGCCAGGTCCCTCTGAAAACCATTGTTTTGAACTGAGTATTTGGCACCAAAGGTTAAGATTATAATGTTGTTTTTCCACTGTTTTACAAGCCGAAAGCTGCGGTTCCCCTGGATCAGCAGGTAGAACCAAAAGGTCACCGTCCGCCCCACACAGGATCTCAGCTGTCCCTAGGACTGGGACAGGGATCTCTGATGTTTTTTCTGGGATCTGTTTGAGTTACTCTCCTAGTTTAGGGCTCCCGGCCCAGAGTGCTCTGATTACCACTGGCACCATTGTTGCCTTCTCTTCCCACATCAGCTTACAGATGTATTTCAAATCGCTCTCCTTCTGCCTTATTGGTTAAAGTCCTTTTAATCAATTAGAGTCACTCAGTGCGATTACATGAGTGCCATCGGATCAGATTAATGGCTAAATTACAATAAAACTGAGTTATTAAATTCATGTAGACACCTTAATCTGACAAGAAATCAGATCGGGTTACCGAGATAACGCCACGACAGTGGATCGGATCGAGCGTTCTGCGCATGCTCAAGATTTTTTCCCGCGATCGTCACCCGGAAGTGAAAGGAGACGATATTCCTGTTGTTGTCGTCAGAAAGAAAGAAACAAGGCGATGGAGAATGCGCCGTTGGGCATCGTCTGTGCCATAACCAGCTCATCACAGATGGAGAGGGACGCAGCTTCATCTCGCTCTGCGTTCACCATCTTTCTGAATGCCTGAGTTTGTTGTTGTTGGTGGTGAAGAGTCAACAGGAAGTGGCTCTATTAGCGATAGCTGAAATGGGGACAGCGCCACCTATCGTACCGGGGTATGACATGCTTTGTGCCAGTGATTCCATTCATTCACCGCCATATATCCAAGGATAATTACCCTCAGATAAGGAGCAGAACCCAACTGTAGCTATAATCCAGTTAATCTCATCATGTGGACCCACTGAATGACAAGTTATCCTCAATGTTAGTTCATCATTAATATCCTCACAGTGCGTTACCTTGTAGGGTCTGACGAAGTGGCAGCAGGCCAACATAATGCGATGAGTTGGACATTAGGCTCATTTAAAACAAAGAAACCTGCTATAAATGAGTGTTAAATGTAACATTAGCTGCGTTTTTCACTTTGGACACGGCCAGATGGCTATTTCCTAATGCTGAATGCTATGCAAGTCTAGCAATGCTAACCCCAGCTCTTTACCTACGTGACAGGATAGCGATGTAAGTAACAGTCCAGATGAACAGTTGTGCAGTGCTGAGCAAATGTCTGTAGGCTTCTCATTTCAAGATAAACCAAGAAGATCGAAATATATTTTTTTTTAATAGACTCTTGGTGAAACTGTCCATCCCAAACCCAGCCGTGGCACATGATTGTTGACTTTACAGCAAAAATGAGAACATATGTTCAAAAATAGAAAGCCTCAGTACATCTTCGTCCTCTGAACTCCAAAAAAAAAGATTTAACCCGACTCTTTGAGATGAGAATGTTTGTCTTTAAGAATCATCTTTAAAAGTAGCCGGCCTCTGTGTGTACGTTGTGTGATTATTAATGTGATAATGATGCAGTGAGAACTCAGACTGGGATTGACATGGCAGACATGAGGCCCAGGGGAAGGGCAAGCTGCTAGACTAGCTCTGGGTGATACGGGGTGATGATGGTGGAATGATGATGTTTGGCTTGTCAGGGCTCAACCCACATTCAAGGAACAGTCTCAAACAACGTTCCCGCACACAGGCTCATACACACCTAACAGAAAGTGACAAGTCTGCCTCTTAACAGTGCCGCCGCCCAAAAACCAAGAATATTTTCTGCATTTCTCTTCTTGTGTCCTGATTCAGAGTTGCAGCATGACTCAGGGATGCCAGTCGAGTCCCTGCACCCTTTTAACCCCGACTTCACATCCTCGGGTCTAACTGTTGTTATTAAATGGCTGAAATCTGATACTCAGAATTAAAAAGGGCATCGTTTTTCATTTGGATTTTACACCAACAGACTGAAAGAAAACTAATGTTACTTTATCTTGTCTTTTCTAAGTATAATCTGTTGTTTTTTCTGGGTTAGCACTCTACAAACGAAGCACAGTATCCCTTTCCTATCTGTACATTCAGGAAATGGCTGTATATCGGCCACTTTCATGGGCGTATTGGTCCGGCCATCCTTCCTTTCAATGCTCCAACGTCTCTAAAAGCTTTTCACAAAAGTACCCATACAGTCGGACCAGAAACCAGTTGAGATTTGGCATCAAATGAATAGTAGAAACCTGAATATGAAATGATCATTTCCAAGCTTTGCATCACTTTTAAATAGGGGAAAACACTCCATCAAAAACTGATATTGTTCCCTGTAGATGACAGTACTGACTGACGGTGCTGTAACACTTCACAGTCAAAGCTAAATGTTTGGTCACAATTGATGTATCTCAGTCAAGATGACGACACTACAGAGCTGATACTAAACAGTCTCTGTGTCTGAAATCACTCTATTACTGCAGAGTTTGGTGCAGAAGGCTATAATATGCTCATCACTGTATGAAGGGTTTTTGGATGCTGCTAGATAACTTCATAGATTAGTAAAGTATCACCTCATTTTGCAAAATAAGTTCAAAACAACTGTTGAATCAAATTTTGGAGCTGACAAACCGCTGATGTTTGAAAGGAACTTTACTTTGAAATTTCTTCTCAGAAATCTGTCACTGTTTCATTACACTTTTACTTGGTTTGTTCACTGATTTATGACTTACTAACTTAACTGGTTTAAGGTAAGGTGACCAGATTTTTTAAAATGAAAATCGAGGACATTTTCATTGCGGCAGTGAAAAATCTGCCAAAAAAAACCAAAAACTGCCAGTTCACACAAAATAAATAAGTTAATATACAACATACCATTTATCGCGGCCGCTGGTCTCCTTTTCTTTCCTTTTTGCCGCCTTTAGATTGTTGTTGTTGACGCTGCTGCGTCTATACGTCATACGTCTTAGATTGTTGATTAGCCTAGCTTAAACATCATGTGCATATTACATTAGCATCGCATTTTAACCAACCAAAATACTTCCAACACATATCCAAGTGTTTTCTGAACACATTAATACTCAAAGACAAAAGTTGTCCAAGGTACAAGGGTGTAGGGAACATTTAGCGTGTACATGGGCTCTTTTCAGACTTGTTTCTGCCGAAGCACTTGTTCACATTACCGTAGCAAATAAGCCAAAGATCCTATATGGGGGAGCGCTCACTCGCTCACGTAGCTGCACGTAAAATCGTTTGTGATACAAATGTCTCCCTCTGACTGGATTTCAAACCCAAAACATTTAACCGTTTTTAGCATGAAATTACTTTTACTATTGATTAACTATGAACTTATTTAAGTAAATGATTCACAATATGAACAGATTACTCTCTTTGACCAAAAGGCATCACAATGTTAGAAAAACAACAGAAACTGTAATAAGGTATCGCAGCCAAATATCCTTTTCTGGATTCCAACTCCTCTTTGAAATAAATACATGCAAACTGCTACTGAAATACATCACATAAATCACACTGAAAGTCACTCTGGTGGGAAAAACAAAACAAACAAAAAAAAACTGACCTGGTTGATTTTTGTCACGTATCAGGTGTATTTCCCCCTTTTTTCCCAGATATGTCAATTATAAATGTCTTGAGCTGTTGCATGTACTGGGTAAAGATCATTGATTCTGAA
Organism: Leuresthes tenuis; assembly: GCF_036924035.1. Taxonomy (NCBI): domain Eukaryota; kingdom Metazoa; phylum Chordata; class Actinopteri; order Atheriniformes; family Atherinopsidae; genus Leuresthes; species Leuresthes tenuis. Next base: position 3,288,919 of record NW_027325368.1, on the reverse strand, counting down.
TTAGTTTTCATTGTTACATACTTTGAGCCCACTACACGGAGTTCATAATATATGGGCTAACTCACCTTATTGTCCACTATCTAGTGGGTGGCCAGTGATTTCCAACACAACGAGGGTTTTGTTTGCAGTAGGTTAGTGATTGTTGTTGTTGCGTTTTTCATTTGGTGAGAACACAAACCACAGTTAAGTCTGGTTTTAAATCTTCACGTGGGTTTGGTCTTTGCTGCTGTTTCATGAAACAAGCCTAGAATGAGCGCACCATTTAACATTATTGTACTAGTATTTACAGTTTACTCATTTGAGGCTGAACCCTAACTCCTCCCAGTTGTAGGTAATAACAGAATCTATGAATTGTTAAATCTGGGCAGAGTTGGTTTATAAAGAAACATAATCCAGAACATATGGATTTGTGCCCCGCCTTGACATTAAAATTCAGTTTCTTCCAGCATGTTAAATTCTCTTATTTTCTCCCCTCTGTTTCTGACTGTTTTGACCATCTTTTAAGCCAAATAGACTAAAAGTAACCAGGTAACGGACAGAGAAAGTGTACCATATTTTTCCATAAGTACACTTAAAATCCTTTAATCTTCTCAAAAATCAACAGTGTGCCTTAAAACGTGCTGCGCCTAATGTATGAATTAATTCTGGTTGTGCTTTCTGACCTAGAACTGATTTTATGTGGTACCTGGCGCTCAAAAATCTGTCAAAATGTTTCAGCACGGCCTTGGAAAGCTACGAAGCTGCACTGCTGGATGGATTGAGCATTACGGGCCACCGTAGTCACGAGCCTGGCGGAGTAATACGACCTGTGCTCCAACATTAAGGTGCATTCAGTCATTTTCTATACCCGCTGCCCCAAAAATGGCTCCTGTTCAGAGACAAGCTGACGAAGCGGATTTCAAACTCAACGCTATCAGTCACGCAGTAAGTGTAAATGTAATTTATTTCTACAGCCCTTTACAACAATCCATTTCAGTGTATCAAAGTGCTTTACAGCAGATAATAAATAAATAAAATAATAAGTACAAAACTATAAAATAACAGTAAACGCAATAAAATACAGCAAAATTGAATAAGATATAAAAGAGTCACCATACTACTGGGTATTAAAAGCCATCTGAAATAAGTATGTTTTTAGCCTAGATTTAAAGAGGCTAAAAAGTACAACAAGTGAGTTGAATAAAGTGTGACTTATCTGAGTTTTATTTAATTTAATACGCTTTATAGCCCGAAATAGTCCTTAAAGCCTCAACAAGCCAAACAGTAAGTAAAGGCTGAATTAGAAAGTGAAGGAAATTAAGGTTTAGATTGAGGTGGGTCAGATACGACTGGATGATGCCATGTAGCCTCTGAACAAAGACTCATTTTATCCTGTTGGAGCTGGTAAACACTTGCTTTATGTATGAAAATAGACCCGTTAGCAGTCAGTCATTGATACTACGGCTTATAACCCGAAAAATACGGTACCTCCACACAAATGCAGCCCAATCTGAGCATTCAACATGCAGTTACATACCCTGGGTCAGAACTGGACTGTATGCCTTCACTGGAAGACGAACAATGAGTGGAGGAGCAGTTATACTGCAGCAGAGAAGGGACATGAAATTGGATGGCGTGACACTTAATATAATAGCTTCCTCCCCTTCCTTTAAAGGTCAGAGCTGTCGAGATGGTTTTTAATTTGTCAGCAGAGTAAATTCACGTGTTAAAGTTCACCAAACTGGAATTTTAAGAAAAAGCAGTTTGCAGATTTATATCTTTTCCATTTGGAGCAAATCTACAGATCCGAGTCACGTCAACAACTACCTTCTCATATGGAAAAATGTGCAGACATTATTGTTCAATAAGGTAAGTCAGGGCTTTAAAAACCAGTTTGAATACGTTCCTTTAATCAGCCTCATCTCTGTGTCTTGCTGCTGTTCTGGAAATCCAGTGGAGGACCTCACACACTGCTGAGCGCTGTTTAGCAAAGCTCCATTTTCTAATCCAAAATGCCCACAGGTCTCAGGGGCGAAGGGCTGAGCAAGTCAATCAGTCTCTAAGTGGAAGACAAATTGAAGCTTGTTGAGGCGAATGAGCCAAAAATGAATGCGTTCACTCCCTCCCTCCCTCCCTCCTTCTTGTTCTAAAAATGTTGTCCTCAGAGGGGAGACATTGCCGAGTGCCAGCGAGAGCCAACAAAGCAGAAAAAAAACAGCATCAGCTGCAGTTTTAAAGCATTGTGTTAGTTATCATGTATATATGAGTAAACATTCCTTCAAGAACTCTGTAATTCAAAAGATGTGAGGTAAACCACACTTAAGACTCACTGCAATGTGTTTCATCTCCAAGTTTAAACTTCCTCTGCGAGTATGAAAAATCGAGGACATTTTCTATGCGGTGGTGAAAAATCTGCCCAAAAAACCCCCCAAAAACCTGCCAGTTCACACAACATACCATTTATCGCGGCCGCTGGTCTCCTTTTCTTTCCTTTTTGCCGTCTTTAGATTGCTGTTGTTGACGCTGCTGCGTTTATACGTCATACGTCTTCACTGGCGATGCGTTAAATGGCTGCCGTAATAACGGGTGTTACTTTGAAAATGCGCGCATTTCCCCCCATTCAGTGTCAAAATCGGGAACAAAAATTTAACGAGGCTTTCCTGCTGGTACCCCTGATGCTTCTGCTCACCTCTGCACATCAGGAATAAAACACAATACAAATACTTGTTCTGCAAATACAATTCCATGAGTGCAATTACAACACAGAGCTCCATCCATTTCCAAATCAGGGTGGGGGAGGCGGAGTCTATCACAGCAGCAAGGGGTCGCCAGTCCAACACACCCAGAAACAAACCATGCACTCACTCTGAGGAATCACTAATTAACTTGCATGTTTTGGGATGATGGGGGGAAAAAAAGCTGGAGAAAACCCATGTAGACATGACAAAACCTTATTAAAACACCTGGTTGGGGTTAGAAAAATAATGTTAAGGGCTAAAATGGGTTTTACAATTTGATTTTCAGTTCATATGCAGTTCAATTCAATTAAATTCCATTTTGTTTATATAGCGCCAGATTACAACAATTGTCATCTCAAGGCACTTAAATAATATAGTCCAATTCAAGCCAATTGGAATTCAATTCATTGTAATTATTAATCCAGTTGCTCTCACGACCACCACTCATCATATTTTCTTCAGAGGAACAAAGGTTGTATCAGCCTGCATGAGCAAACAACCTTCTGGCACTTTTTGGCGAGGAGGATAGTGTCTTTCGTGTCACCAACTGAACAAGAGAGAAATAGTCCCACAGTATGTCACCACTAGTTATGGTGGGAGCAACTGAATGTGAAGTGCAGAATGAGCCTCGATGAGGGTAAAGATTTTAGCCTGAACCCTGATCATTTTCTAACCATACTTAAGTAGTTTTGATTCCTTCTCCTTTCCAAATGATGCTATTCCCTAAAACCAACCAGGAAGAGGCAAAAGTTTAATTGTAAAATGTTATTTGTACATTTAATGAAGGCAAACCAACAAAATGGGGCCAATAAAGATGACGGTCCTATTATAAAAACAATGCATTTTAGCCCTTAAATACCCTGATAAAGTAATGGAAGAACCCATCAGGAGGGTTTTAGTAAAGTGTTGTTGTGTCAGTACTGAATTAACTGATTTAGATCTTGATTTGAGGTCACTGAGGCCTGTTTGCCATAAAAATCATATCCAGACAACCACACGACTTGTCCTCCACTGGATAAAATGCAGCTTTAAGGCACCTTTGCACTGGCTTAATTCTTGAGGCAAGATGGTACATTAATCTTTTTTTATATGGTCTGCCAGGGAGAGCTCTGATTACCCCTGTGGGAGGCAGTTATCTTCGTCATGAGCAGCATGTTAGCATCTCTGACACTACATCTGTGTCTGTGCTGGAGGCAAAACACTGAACTGTAGGTCACCTGGGTCAGAGCCCAACAGGCATTCATTACAATTCAATGCACAGAGCACATGGATACATTTATACTAGGGACGGGACTTTAACGCGTTAATTAAGATGAATTAATTACACAAAAATTAACGCATTTTAATTGCACTTATTTTTGCACCGCGGAACGTTTCTCACTGGATGAGTTTCAGACTTACCGATTATACTGGAGCACCAACTGACGACTTCAGACGACAACAAACCACAGCGAACAACAGTCAAACGTGAAGGAAGAAGCTGATGAGACCGCTTTGGTTGGTCCTGTGGACGGGACTTTTTTTTGTAGAACAGATGGATGGGATGGTCGGGAGCGTCGTTGTGGGCTGGGCAGGCGCCGCGTGTGAAGAGGCCACAGTCCGCTGCTGTCGCCGCCGGTTCGAATCCCGCATCGGACGGCCTTTTACTGCGTGTCTCTTTTTATCTGTCCTGTCCATTAAAAGGCATAAAAAATAAATTAAATTAAAAAAAGAGACGGATGAATGGAAGATAAGAGCACAAAGTACCACCTTGAAAACAATTTACAATATTTTGTTGCTTAATCTTATGTATTCAGTCATTTTTTCAATGGTATACAAAACAATGTGAAAAAAATCAATCTCACTGTTCTCAGGTCAAATATTTATGCGGTTAGAAATGCAGTTAATTTCGATTAATTAATTACAAAACCTCTAATTAATTGGATTCATTTTAATTTTTAAATCGAGGCCCTAATTTATACACAACTCCTTCAATATGCATTAAAGGAGAACATACTGTATCAGGTGAGCTTTTGAAAATATGAGCATCATCCCCATCCATTACAGCGTGATCCCAACAATAAACACACAACAGAATTAATATATATTAAATCTGCTGTTCTCATGAGCAGCAGTTCCTCAAAGTGGTCAGTGACAGCAGAGCGAGTCAAACACAAGCAATGACAGCACAGGTAAAAACAGCATCTAAAACCCTTCAGTGTAGAGATTCTGCAGACATACGGTTATTTCTGCTACCATGAAAACATGTTTTTAACTTTTAACCCAGACCAAAGTGCACCATACTATGCTCACAGTAGAAAATTCCCTTCAGTACAGTAAAGAATGAAGTATTCAGTCATTAAATCTGAGGGACTCTGATCCCGTGACACACAGCTGGTCTAATATTTTTATTTTTAACTCAAGTTAGATGTGGTGCTCTAGTCCCAATTATTATGATCTCAGTCTCTAAACTGTTCACTGATCATGTGACTAAGAAAGATTTCTCTACTACTGTTGTTAAATATAAAAGAAACCAATAAACTTATCCATTAGGGTGACATTCTAGTGTTGCATGGTCTTTACTCACATTGTTGATATGCGGTTGCATCATACTGCTGCCACCAGTACAACAGCTGAAACAGATTCCATCATAAAGGCAGACACACAATTTAATGTTTGTTTGGTGATTGATAAATGAGCCACAAATGAGGGAAATAAGGATCCACATCCTTTACTCATGATATCACACAAAGCTGCATCAAAAATGATACTTTAACAGAGTTAAATCTGCTTAAATTATAAAAAAGAAACTTACTCAGACCAGGAAAACGTCCCCTGTCCCGTAAAGCATTAGATTGTTGTCCCTTGCTGCTGTATTGTTGCTTGTTGGATCGTCTCAGGAAAGGAGCTTTCTGCACACCTGGATGCAGTTTACCAATTACCACCTTTGTATGCGTTTGTCATCTGTCCTTCCTGTCTAAATGCCTCCTGGTTTTCTGGTTCTGTACCAGATCCTCTACATCACCAAGTTGTGTGTTAGAGTTCGATGGGTTTGATCTCCGGTGCTTTTTGATTTTCATGAAGAGTTACTTTATTTTAGCTCCTGCTTGTTTCCTATATTTCATCATTTGGGGCCTGCACACTTTTTTAATATTCAGTTGATTGGTTCATTGATAATCTTGTCAGCTGTATCTTTTTAAACTGCCTTTTTATTTAAAACAAGATATATCATACAGTGCAAAAGGGTTAAGCCACCTTTATTTTTTTTTGTATTTTGGTTCAAAGCAGCCTGATTATTAACAGCGAAAAGGGTGTGTTTTAACTCTGACCTGTGAAGCATTCAGGCAGGAAAAAGGCTCCTAACTCAAGGGATGAACCAGTGTTGTCGACACAGAACAGACAACTTAGCAAAGAAGCCGTTTTAAACTGGATCTTTAGGCACTTTGTCACAAAGACACATAATTTGTTCCCATTTCTTTAGCTGCATCTATGAAAAACAGCAAAGAAAACACAGTTTGACAGACAGAAAATAGGATTTCTGCAGCAACAAGGTGATTCCCAAAGAGCTATTAGCTGAAAACTTGGCATATCTCAGCATGGGGTGCAGTGTGTCCTTAAAACATTTGAGGAAACTGGACAAGTGGAGGACAAAAGAAGAAGTGTCAGGCCTAAAAAACTATCTACAGCAGATGAACAGGATCTGAAAGTGATGTCCTTAAGAAAGAGGAAAAAATCCAGCTGTGACCTGACAGGACCTGAGAGATGCATCTGGACCTTCAGCTGATCCATCTACTGTTGGCCCAAGCCTCATCAGAAATGGTCTCCATGGAAGGGTGGCTGTCAAGAAGCCGTTCTTAAGGAAGGGAAACAGGGAGAAAAGGCTGAGCTGTGCCAAATGACACAAGAAGTGGACTGAAAATCAGTGGCAACAGGTCTTATGGAGGGATGAATCCTCCCCAGAGCCCGGACCTCAACATTATTGAAGCAGTGTGGGATCATCTGACAGAGAACGGAACAAAAGGCAGCCCACATCCAAAGAAGAGCTTTGGGATGTCCTTCAAGAAGCCTGGAGAACTATTCCTGAAGACTCCTTAAAGAAATGACAGAAAGCTTGTCTCAGAGGTTCAGGCTGTGTTGGAGAATAAAGGAGCTCAGACCAGATATTCACTCTTTACTGCATTTATGTCTGCACATGTTTTACCTGTAATATAAAGAAATGAGGTCACATGTTGCACAATAACATTTTCTGTCTGTTTATGACCATGTTCTCTGCATGTTGATGTGAAAAAAATCAATTGTCCTCAGGTATATGCATTAAAACTGCGTAATTATTTAAAGTGCCACAGGGTCCAGTTGTATATCCAGATTGTCTCTGAACCTTTGTCGCCAACATGTTGCATTCACCCTGTAAACATGAAATAGTACTGTGCAAACCACTGAGCATGAGGTTGCCATGACAATGTAGCCGATGAATCCTGCTGACTCCCCTGTGAAAAAAGCAGCTATAAGAGAAAAGGGCAGGTGGCCTCAGACTGGAGATGTGATGCAAACGAGGAGGGGGGGGGGGGTTTGTTGGGTGAAAATTATAACAATCACAACGCTCCGGTCCGACTGTTTCCCACGCACAGCCTGACGGATGTACAGACTCCCCACTGGGCAGGATGGAGAGGTGGTTAAAAAAAGAAGCAAGGAGCTGGAGGAGGACCAGCTGAGAGCGTCTCTGACTGAGTGAATGTGTCAAAGCCTTCCTGCTGGTGTGTTGAATTCTTCCTCCGGTTTCATCTAAAGCATCAGAGCGAACTGTTTCTTTTTAAATAGATATACCCTCTGTGGTGATTACAAATCCTGATATTTCTTCAGAGCATCTGAACCAACCTCACTACAAAAGTAGAACGAGAATAAATGCTTCTTCAGCCAGTTCCAGACCTGCTTTGTGTCCTAAAAAACGTGGTTTTCTCTGGGATTCGGCTCTCTGGCAAAGCTTTAGCAGAGGTTTCAGGTAGTAGCCTCAGAAAGAAATGCAGCAGAACTGTCAGGAAACAGATAAAGATGTCAGAAGGCAAAATAAGATGGCTGGAGAGTCTCCAGAAGCAGTTTATTAAGTCTTCTTTGGGGCTTATCATGGAGAGGATGCATGAACTTATACACACAGTTTATCAATATTTCCTGCTTCTTATGTGCAGCAGATAACTACGTATTCATCAGTTGTGAAATTCGCTGTGTAGACAGATGTAGAAAGGGAGCTAATGCACCGTCTATCCATGCATGCACAGTCCTTTATCCGTGCAACACTCAGCAAGCAGTCGGTGTAAATCTACTTCAGGGTTTGGTTGTCTCAAGAAAAAAAGAATGACGGCACTTAAAGGCAACACATCCTCCAACTGAAATGTCCAAATAGGTAGTTTGTCCATTGCCTCAAACACGATCTGTCACAGCTTCCTGTAAACTGACGCCTCTACAAACAGCAGGAAGAGAAAAATGAGCTGTTCCAAATTTCAGCAAACATCTCTTCTGTAAGAGGAAGGAGGAGAAGGGTAAAAAGTATAGATGCAAGCAAAGGCAAAGGCAAAGGCAAAGGCAAGGCAAGGCAAGGCAAGGCAAGGCAAGGCAAGGCAAGGCAAGGCAAGGCAAGGCAAGGCAAGGCAAGGCAAGGCAAAGGCAAAGGCAAGGCAAGGCAAAGGCAAGGAAAAGGCAAAGGCAAGGCAAAGGCAAGGCAAGGCAAGGCAAGGCAAGGCAAGGCAAGGCAAGGCAAGGCAAGGCAAGGCAAGGCAAAGGCAAAGGCAAAGGCAAGGCAAGGCAAGGCAAGGCAAGGCAAGGCAAGGCAAGGCAAGGCAAGGCAAGGCAAAGGCAAAGGCAAAGGCAAAGGCAAGGCAAGGCAAGGCAAGGCAAGGCAAGGCAAGGCAAGGCAAAGGCAAAGGCAAGGCAAAGGCAAAGGCAAGGCAAAGGCAAAGGCAAAGGCAAAGGCAAAGGCAAAGGCAAGGCAAAGGCAAAGGCAAGGCAAGGCAAGGCAAGGCAAAGGCAAAGGCAAAGGCAAAGGCAAGGCAAAGGCAAAGGCAAAGGCAAAGGCAAAGGCAAGGCAAGGCAAGGCAAAGGCAAGGCAAGGCAAGGCAAGGCAAGGCAAGGCAAGGCAAGGCAAGGCAAGGCAAGGCAAGGCAAGGCAAAGGCAAGGCAAGGCAAAGGCAAAGGCAAGGCAAGGCAAGGCAAGGCAAGGCAAAGGCAAGGCAAGGCAAAGGCAAAGGCAAGGCATGTAAGGCAAGCATAGAAGCTGAATGCAGCTTCTCCAGGTCTGATTCTGGTACATTATAAGTGTGAAGGAATTCCTGATAAGCATTACAGAAAGTTTACTATTGCAGAGACAGCTGCTTCAGTTACTTTAAACGGGGAACCTGTGCGTCAAAACCGACATGAGGGGCTCTCAACCAGGCAATCATTAGTGATCAGCAGTGAATGGTTGGGAACAAAACGGAAAGTGGTTATAAATAAGCAACATGATGAGCTTTGTTTGACTGACTGATGATGTCTCATTGAAGCTCTGAGCACATCTAACAATAAGACTCTGAGTGTAAATAGCAACCTCCAAGAGGACTCTCTGAAGCCTCCACGTGAAATCACACTCATCCTTTTGCTAGAAACGTCCACATCTTCATCTGTGATAGTCTACATCGCAAAAATGGATAGTGTAGAGGTAAGATTCCCACCTTTCATGTGGGTGACCTGGTTTTAAATCCCCTGCATGAAAGGTATTACCTCCAGTATGGGTCCTTAGGCAAGATCCCCTTAACTTATCTGCCTACCTGTAAGTTGCTTTGGATAAAAGCATCTGCTAAATACATAAACATAACAAAAATAGCTGTTTAACAGTAAATAAGGCCTTTGCAGTTGCTCGTAGCATCAGTTGGTGCCACACTTCTCTCGGCTCCCTTGAGCAAAAGAAGTTGAGAACAAGTGACGATGACAAATGAGCCTCTTGCCTTAGAAATAATACGTAATGATCATGAACCTTTGGCAGAGGGAAGGTGGGCAACACCATTTATTTCATATGCTGGTGCAGGGCAGTGTGGTACAGAGAGAGCACAGTTAAACCCCCCCCCCCACCCCCAAACTGTTCTGTTTTAGCGACTTGTCTGCACAACGACCACGATGACACATTTCAGCACATTTGTTGTATTTGGCGACTGAAGTGATTTTATTTATTTAGTGGAGAAGGTTTGAATATGACCCCGACTCTCGCCAGATGCCTGCTGGGATAGGCTCCAGCCCCCCCACCCCCCACGACCCCCCCCGTGACCCAACCGACGGATTAAGCAGGAAGATAAGATGGATGGATGGTGCACAATCCAAAAGTCTTTCACAGATCAGCGGTTCAGCTGTTTCCTGCAGGCGAGCCCAGAACAAGCCTCGGTATCCTCTGGAGAGAGGTGGGCGACTGGGTTTATACTCCGGGTAAAAAACTGCCCTCACACACCTGTCATCGCATGACCCCCCCCCTGATCAACAGTAAACATGCCTGCACAACAGTATCAAGAATGCACTGTTTTAACCAAATTATGGCTCCTTGAAGTAGGACTTAAAGCCTTTTCAGTGTCTCTTGATAGTGAAATATAAAATCTGCTGTGTGAGGAAAATGGAAATGTGGTAATTATAGTTTCTGTATTCCTTAAACCGGCATTATAACCGAATAATGGCATAGTTTTCATCATGACTGTGTACTCATCAAGCCATCAATGCCCTAATAAGTTCAAGGTTAGACGACTGCAATGGACTTTATGTCGGAGTCTCCCAGACTTCTCTCAGTCGCCTTCAGCTGGTGCAAAATGCTGCTGCTGCCCGTCTTTAACCAACACTAACAGACCTGTGCACATCACTCCTGTTCTTAACTCCCTTCACTGGCTTCCTGTCCTTCATAGAACTGATTTTAAACTTTTAATGTTTGTTTTTAAAGCTCTTAACGGCCTCACCCCATCATATTTATCTGAGCTTTTAACTGTAACCCTGGCAGAGCTCTGAGGTCAACAAATCAACTTTAGCTGGATGTGTTCAGGTCAAAATAAAAGCCCTGGGGTGACCGAGCCTTTTCTGCTGCTGCCCCCAGGCTCTGGAATAAGCCCCCCCCCCCGAGATGCATCTTATTTCTGACCTGGGCCTCTTTAAATCTAAGCTAAAAACATACTTATTTCAGATGGCTTTTAATACCCAGTAGTATGGTGACTCTTTTATATTATCTTATTCAATTTTGCTGTATTTTATTGTGTTTACTGTTATTTTATTGTTTTTTACTGTTATTTTCTTTATTTATTATCTGCTGTAAAGCACTTTGGTACCGAAATGGATTGTTGTAAAGGGCTGTATAAATAAAGTACATTTACATTTACTCAATGCACATAACTACGACTGAGACACCGAGCAGCCAAATATCTGTGGGGTGAAATTAAGAAAAAGCAGGGAAATGCTTTTACTTTGACTGTTGAACTGCACATCACTCCCCCATCTTCTTTAAAACTGCATGCCTGTTAATGCTCCCTCAGACCTGTCAGTCTTTGTAATCGTCTGCCAAACTTGTGATTTCTAAATTTGGAAAACAACAAGGACAACGGGTTCATCGGCTCTGAGGAGAAGAAGGCAGCTCAGAGGGACTGAAGGAGTACAACCCACAGCCTGTTCATCATTTCATTTGCCATCTGACGGCTTCCATCCTGAGGAATACAAGTAAATGATGTGTGTGCTGTTACACATGGATAACTGCATTATCTTCTTATCTATGTTAAGAACTGAAGGAGCTTTTGTTGATGTTTCCTTTCAAGCAGTTCCACCTTAAAATTGGAATAAACTTCCACTTGTGTTGATTCCTTTAAAAATGGCATTTCTGAGCAGCTGCTTTTTTCTCTCTTTAATTATCTTAAAGTCGACCTTAAATGATCAGTTTCTGGTCATTTAATGCTTAATCTTGGGCACCTCTACATTAGCTTTGCACCCATCATGTTAAGTGTGTTGGAGGTGGAAAATACAGACCGCGGTTGTTTGTGTGAGGAGTTGCAGAAGCAATAACTGGATACTTTCGGTTGCCAACTGAGCAAATATAACATATGTTCGCCCCAGAGCTGACTTCTGACTTGGTGTAACCATGATGTTTGCACTAAAATCCATTCATATGCCTAATACCAACACAAAATACACATTTGAAACAGCTACAATCACTGCTTGAGGTTCAGATTCGTCTCTTTGCACAGTCATGATGCATTCAAGGAATCGTGGTTGTTACCTTTTGGTTTATAGTTTGCACAGAACATTTTATCACACTTTCACTTTATGAACTGACCAATCTTGCACAAATGATAAATACTGTAAGTGGCATGTCTAAATCAAGTGTGAGGGACCTTAACAGCTCTGTAATGTCTGAGTGAATGCATGCTGTCACTTTAATGGGCTGATTTTGTCACGAGGGGTGCAAAATTTTACTTTCAAAGTCAGACCCAAGAGGGTACAAAAATGAGGCAATCTACAAGGTACCTGTACCCCAGTTAGAAATAAGGCTGGAGCAAGAGATCATTTCTATCTTTTCAGAACCATTCCTGTACCATTGATTTCTTAGTGTGCTGATTTTCAGTCTAAATTACATCTTAGGGTTATGTTTATGTGTTTATGTGTTTCTGTATTTATCAGACGCTTTTATCCAAAGAGACTTACAAATGAAGATATAACAGCTATACAAAAAGCTAACAATAAGCTACATAGAAGGAACCCAGGAGTCCGACTCTGTCAGAGGGGACAGAGTAGAGATAGGGTGCAGGCATAGAAGGAAGTGCAGAAAGATAAAGTGCAGAGATAGAGGGGGGAGGGAAGTACAAGGTAAGTGCTGGGATAGGAGATGCTCTCTGAAGAGCTGGGTTTTCAGGAGCTTCTTGAAGATAGACAGGGACGCCCCTGTTCTGGTAGCGCTCGGTAGGTCATTCCACCATCGTGGGACGACACATGAACAGAGTTTGGATTGTCTTAGGCGTGGTGTAGGAGCTGCTAGACGACAATCCTGGGACCACCGGAGGGACCCAGTTGGGACAGAAGCCTTTGCAAGAGCATTCAAGTAGATGGAGCCGCTCCATTAAGCTCTTTGTAGCTAACATCAGGGACTTGGATCTGATGCTAAGGGCAGCCAGAGGAGCTCAATGAACAGAGGGGGGGCGTGTTCTTTTAGGCTGATCCAAGACCAGACGCACCGCCGCGTTCTGGACCATCTGCAGAGGTTTCACAGGCTGGAGACCAGTTAGGAAACCAGTTAGGAGACCAGTTAGGAGACCAGTTAGGAAACCAGTTAGGAGACCAGTTAGGAGACCAGTTAGGAAACCAGTTAGGAGACCAGTTAGGAGACCAGTTAGGAGACCAGTTAGGAAACCAGTTAGGAAACCAGTTAGGAGAGCAGTTAGGAAACCAGTTAGGAGAGCAGTTAGGAGACCAGTTAGGAGACCAGTTAGGAGACCAGTTAGGAAACCAGTTAGGAGAGCAGTTAGGAGACCAGTTAGGAGACCAGTTAGGAAACCAGTTAGGAGACCAGTTAGGAAACCAGTTAGGAGACCAGTTAGGAGACCCGTTAGGAAACCAGTTAGGAGACCAGTTAGGAAACCAGTTAGGAGAGCAGTTAGGAGACCAGTTAGGAGACCAGTTAGGAAACCAGTTAGGAAACCAGTTAGGAGAGCAGTTAGGAGACCAGTTAGGAGACCAGTTAGGAAACCAGTTAGGAAACCAGTTAGGAGAGCGTTGCAGGAGTCAAGGTGGGAGATGACCATGGCCTGCACCAGGAGCTGGGGGGCATGTTGGGTCAGGTATGGTCTGATCTTTCTTATGTTTAGTAATGCAGGGTTAACCCTAACCTTAACCCTAACCCTAACCCTAACCCTATCCTTAACCCTAACCCTAACCCTGATGTGGAAAAGTCAAGGGACTGTATAAAATGTGATGCCGGATTGGCTCAAACTCTCTCACGAGGTCTGTGGAGCAGCGCCTTCAACCATCTGAAACATAAAAACCGCTCCCACACATTTGCTGCTCATGAACAGAAAGAGTAGGACTCAGTTGTGGGTTAATAAGTGGCCTGTGATCAGTGTTATGTGTTTAATTCCCCAGCTGCCTCTCTCAGCTGAAGCTGCCCCATATGTGGGGGTTAAATAAGACAGAGAGAGATGTGTTTACTGTGTGTGGATGCAATATTCAGCTCTGTGATCATGCGTTTGTGTGGTCATGTATGCATCCAAGGTCCCTGTCTCTCCACATCTGTGTCTTCACATGCTTGATCTGTCAGCTGCTCTCCCACACAGATGCAGAAATGTGTGTGTTTGTGTGGCTGATGGCGATGCTCTGCAGTGGATGCTCTTGTGCCTGTTGCTAGGTGAGAGCCGGCACCACGGCTGCCTCCACGGCCAATCACGATGATGAAGGAAGGAAGCTCCCAGACCAATGAGGTGGTTCAGTGAGCCTCAGATTCTTCATGGAGTATTTTTGACTGATTTCTCAATGGAGCTATTATGTGTTAAGACATCAAAGCAGGTACCTGGAAGTGTTTTCAGCCTCCCCTGCTTTTTGTTTTAGCAGCAGAGGAATCAAGATCTTTGTTGTGGGAGGTTATCGATGACACTTTCTGGCGAGGAAGCTCTTATTAGCTATCAAAGGGATCATTAATTCCTTGAATTAGACGTTGCTGCTATCATTTTTCCTAATGGGACACTCCTCAGTGGATTTATGTGTTCGGTTCTTTTTAACGGGGTGTCTATGAGGCAAAAACACTCAATTTCATCCCAGAAAAGTGACCATTAGATTAGAATTAATCATTTTTCTGTAAAATCAAAAACAAGCTTTCTATTAATGCATTATATGCACCATTTACAGAGTTACCAACATAAATAGACACATTTAGAGACGTTTTTTTCATAATTAATGCACAACTTATCCATGTAAAATAGCTTAAGTCATTAAACAGAACTTCATTTGACAAGGACCATCGGCATCATATTACACCTCCTAATTAAGACCCACATTTGAGATGAGTTCTGTTTCAACTGCTGGTTGTGACTATATTCACATTATACCATTATACCATTTATTTTCCCTTAACTCTTCTTCAGAAATGAGGTAAAAGGATAATAAAAGCAGCATTGCTGTAGAAAGCATGCAGCCAAATTAATGGCAGATGAATGATTTTTTCAGGATCTGTAAATAATTTGGTATCTAAAGTCAAGTCAAGTTTATTTGCAGCAGATTTCATGAACAAAACAATTCAAAGTGCTTCACATAAAATAAAAGCTTTGCAGCGGGGAGCAGAAGAAGCATTAAAAATGCATAAAAGAACACAAGGAGAAACTAATAAAATCATTAAAATGAATAAAAACAAGCAACAGTCCAGATAAATTAAAAGATATCCTGCAGATTTCATGCATGGACACATGAGAAAATAAATGTTTTTAACCTGGATTTAAAAATGTCTCCATTTGGTGACGGTTTGATCTCCTTAATTTAGCATAACAGCTAAATGCTGCTTCTCCAGGTTCAGTCTGGACTCTGGACTGGACCAGCTGACCCGAGTCCTTGGATCTAAGAGCTCTGCTGGGTTTAGATTCTCTGAACATATCACAGATTCTGGGATTTGTAAACCATCAGCAGGCTTTTAAAATCTATTCTGTGACTGACTGGAAGCCAGAGTAAAGATTTTAAAGCTGGTGTGATGTGTTCAGATCTCTGAGTCCTGGTTCTGCATGAGCTGCAGATGTTTAAAGCTCTTTTTGGGAAGTCCAGTTAAAAGACCGTTACAGTGATGGAGTCTCCTGGAGATGAATGCATGGATGAGACAAAGCACGAGTTCCTACAACCAAAAGAGGAAGAAAATGTTCTCATTTAAGACGGCTGGATGGAAATCAATGCACAGAATGAACACTTTGTCGCAGAATAAGTGGTGTGATGACTCAGAACAGCTCAGCTTCCTTCAACACGAGTGCAGCTGTCACAGCGTTTAGTTTAACAGTTCAATCAACATTTAAATTAGATTTCAACAGCAGGTCAGTGTCGTACATCCGTGTTCTGATGATCTTCAGAGACTGGAGAACACGCCCCCCCCCGATTGCTCTCAACAACCATCTCTCCTCGCGTTCACTTCCGCTCGAGTGAATCCAACGATCGTCCTCGTTCTTTCTGTGGCAAACAAGCACTCAAGCTAAACCTGCTTTAAATATTTAACACATTATGTAAGATTATGCAAGAACCAGGGAGACGGGGGAAACATGAGGGAGATCACGGGAAACGCTGAATATTTTAAGAATGCCCTCATGCTTCACTTGTTCCAAGTTGTGGCTAAAAATGACAGCAAAAAGCACACTTCCGTAACACAGCTTCACGGGTGTTATTAGTGGAGAAGACCGGCCATGTTATGAGGAGCGTATTTTACTCTGTGCTGCAGTAGGTTTTCTGCTTTGTGGGCCATTGATACAGTTCCCTGCAGATCTCCGTTAAAGGGAAACTCCGGTATTTTTAAACCTTATTTCTGGCATGAAATACGTTCATCTGCTCACTGAGAACAGTTTGGTGAAAGTCGGCGTCCTTCAGAAGATATTTAGATAACTGGAGATCCATATAACGGAGTGAACGGGGCTTAGAGGATGCAGCCTCTAAATAAGGCATTATCTGTCTTTATTTCACCAATACTTTAAGAAGAATGAATGAATGAACGTGTGCTATAGCTCTGTTAGCTCATAGCTCTGTTAGCTCATAGCTCTGTTAGCTCATAGCTGCTGTTATGTGGCTACTTGCAGCTATAGGAGAGCTAACGGAGGGATTTCTACACAGGCACTCTACTGGGACCACTTCATCCACACGCCCCCCTGCAGCACAGTTTATTCACTCCGGTAAGAACGTCCATCTTACTCAAAGTCGTCGTTCACATTGTCAAAATCTGATAAATATCCTGCCATGTTGCACAAAACTATCAGCAGCAAACTCTGTGTGAAGTTAGCCGACTGTCACAGAGCACGGAGTGAATAAACTGTGCTGCAGGGGGGCGTGTGGATGAAGTGGTCCCAGTAGAGTGCCTGTGTAGAAATCCCTCCGTTAGCTCTCCTATAGCTGCAAGTAGCCACATAACAGCAGCTATGAGCTAACAGAGCTATAGCACACGTTCCTTCATTCATTCTTCTTAAAGTATTGGTGAAATAAAGACAGATAATGCCTTATTTAGAGGCTGCATCCTCTAAGCCCCGTTCACTCCATTATATGGATCTCCAGTTATCTAAATATCTTCTGAAGGACGCCGACTTTCACCAAACTGTTCTCAGTGAGTAGATGAACGTATTTCATGCCAGAAATAAAGTCCAGGTTTAAAAATACAGGAGTTCCTCTTTAAGGCTTTCAGGTAGAAAGATCCAAAGAGGAGCTGAGGCCGATCGGGTAAGTAAAAGATAAGTCATTTATTCACAAGAGTGAACAAAGAATGTGTAAAAAATGAGGCCTGGTTCTCCTCTGCTCTGCCAGAGGAGAGGCAGGTTCATCTGTGTCGCTCGAGTCTTTGAGATTGTTTTAGAGGTTGATATGGTTTCTGGACAAAAGAAATGAGAGTCTATTACTGAGGCCCCTGAAGGTTAACTTTGAACATTAATGAAGAATATTAGGCCGGTGGAGTTCCTACTGAGGGAGAACAACGATCTGGCCTCGAACTCTGGAGAGACTGGAGCTTAAATACCAGAGAAGCCACAGGTGGACGGCATCAGGGGCAATCAGGGAGCCAGAAACCACCACATGCATGAAGGAAAGGAAGGAAACAAACACATGATGATCATACACATCTTTACCAGGTTAAACAATAACAAAACTCTATGTTAGAAGTTCAAACAATGCCTTCAACTGGCAGCTGGGAGTTAAAAAAGAAACATTCACTGACTCTTTGGCTGCAGATTGAAGTCCTGGAGTTCATATTTTCTAACCACAGACTGCAGCTTCCACCAGTTTTCAGGCCTTTGAGAAGTGCAGCGATTAGCTCCTGTTCAGCTCAGTCGATTATTCTGTAATAAGTTGGTGTCAACACCTCAGATCTAATTTTGGACCGCAGCTCTTCATCTCTCGCATTAATGTACCCCCTTTCATCACAGCTAAATGGCACTTTATGAAATTAAAAAGTTAATTTCCATAATGACTCCTTCAGGTAATCCGTCAGTGGCTTTGGAATATTGATGATCCGAGCTGTCTTTTCTTCTTTAATATCTCTTTAAAATCATTATATCCTGCCAGCCGCTGAGACACTGTTTCTCAAATGATATCATTTGGTGTCGTGGTGAAGTTAGGAACCGGATCAAGATATTTCCAAAAAAAACGTGGATTTATTTAAAAAGTAAAACACAAAGCGCTGCTGAGCCGGAATACAAAAACTCTTTATTGTTAGCTTTTTATTGTTAGCTTTTTATTGTTAGCTTTATATTGTTAGCTTTTTGTTGTTAGCTTTTTGTTGTTAGCTTTTTGTTGTTAGATTTTTGTTGTTAGCTTTTTGTTGTTAGCTTTTTATTGTTAGATTTTTATTGTTAGCTTTTTGTTGTTAGCTTTTTGTTGTTAGCTTTTTGTTGTTAGCTTTTTATTGTTAGCTTTTTGTTGTTAGCTTTTTATTGTTAGCTTTATATTGTTAGCTTTTTGTTGTTAGCTTTTTGTTGTTAGCTTTTTATTGTTAGCTTTTTGTTGTTAGCTTTTTATTGTTAGCTTTTTATTGTTAGCTTTTTATTGTTAGCTTTTTATTGTTAGCTTTTTGTTGTTAGCTTTTTATTGTTAGCTTTTTGTATAGCTTGTTATATCTTGATTTGTAAGTCGCTTTGGATAAAAGCGTCTAAATACATAAACATAAACTCAGCTATGACTGGGGTAAATGACTGTGAGGATCTGAAACATGGAAAAACCTGCAGACTAAATACTGAGGGCAGGTGATTGGTGAGTTAGTGCAGCTGGGGAAAGAAACGCAGGTGAAGTTGATGACCAGGGCGGAGTGACTGAGGGAAAAAACATGGCAAAAACTAAAGACTAACCAGAAACTTAACCTAACAAAACTAACAAACCTGACATTCTTATTAAATATGCATGAATACAGACAAAACAATTAAATGAAGCTTTATAAAACCTCAGAGTTAGGAGTCTCCCCAGAAAAGTGAACATTTTGTAGAAAGTCTGAAACAGTTTCAGCAGAAAAAGTCGACGATGATGTAAAATTTCAGGTAGAATTTTTTATATTTTACTGAGTCAAATGTGAAAGAAACTGTTGAGCGAGATGAAGACAGATGAGTTGACTTTTATAAACACACAATTAAAAGTAAAACAGAGTTAATAAAATATCGTAAAACACAAGATGAGTTGATAAAATGATGCAAATCCCCTGTTTGTTGAGCTCCACTGGCTGCCCTTAGCATCAAGTTCAAGTCACTGATGTTAGCCTACAAAGTTCCACTCCGATCATCTGGCGGTGCCGACACCACGCTCAGGACAGTCCAGACTCTTCATGTGTCGATCCACGATTGGAGGAATGACCTACCGAGCGCTACAGGACACCAACAGACAGCGTAAGAGTGCGGCAGGGGTCGTCTGAGGTCAAACATGAGTCATATCAAACATTTAAAGGGCACCAAACCATGCAATAATTCATAAAAGTCTCCAACTATCTCCAGAAAAGGTGTGACAGTCGGGAAGCAACGAAATATTTGGGACTATATATGATCCTTATTGTCCCTGTATGACCCATTTATTTTTTACCAACTCTCCAACAAATGACTCCCAGTTTACTACCTCAGCATCTAAAAGAGGAACAGAGCGGATCTGTGTTTGAATAAATAATCCTACAGCAGAGTAATGCATCAAACTAAATCTTTTGTCTTAGAAGTAATTTGTCTCAATAAGGGTTTCACGTCAGCCAAGTTCTTGTGTCCTTGAGGCATGTAAAGTCATTTTTCAGAGCGGGAATGGTCACAGTGATCCAATGTGAAATAAATCAGCAGATTAACAGGATCAGCCTGAAGCTGCAGGTTCAGCAAATATCCAAGAAGTGACACCAGCACCGTCATTTTGCTGGGGCAAAAGCTGAATAAGTAACAGTTTAACAGGCTAAACTAGAAAACTATGCTTTTCTCTTTGCAAAATGTTCTAATAAAGGTTGGTTTGTGTGAAAGAGTTTGTGCTCATTCAAAGACTGAAAAACTCACTGTTCCATCACTTCTTGTTGTTTCGGTGATTTTAAAAGTGAAACTGATGACTGTCTTCAGAGTTTTGATGAACGAAAAGGTGTTTATCTTACTCCTGAGTTATATTCGGAACATATAACGGTGGCGGCACATAACACATACATTACAGTGATAACTCGCTCCTGAATAATTCGCTTACAGCTCTTCTGTTCACATTGAGAAACAAATCACTCCTTGTGCTCCCACGTGGAAAAGCTAGCTGTTAGCTTACTAATCTAAGTCATGCTAACAGTCATGCTACTTAGCTTGCTCCCACGTGGAAAAGCTAGCTGTTAGCTTAATAATCTAAGTCATGATAACAGTCATGCTAGTTAGCTTGCTCCCACGTGGAAAAGCTAGCTGCTAGCTTAATAATCTAAGTCATGCTAACAGTCATGCTAGTTAGCTTGCTCCCACGTGGAAAAGCTAGCTGTTAGCTTAATAATCTAAGTCATGATAACAGTCATGCTAGTTAGCTTGCTCCCACGTGGAAAAGCTAGCTGCTAGCTTAATAATCTAAGTCATGATAACAGTCATGCTAGTTAGCTTGCTCCCACGTGGAAAAGCTAGCTGCTAGCTTAATAATCTAAGTCATGCTAACAGTCATGCTAGTTAGCTTGCTCCCACGTGGAAAAGCTAGCTGTTAGCTTAATAATCTAAGTCATGATAACAGTCATGCTAGTTAGCTTGCTCCCACGTGGAAAAGCTAGCTGTTAGCTTAATAATCTAAGTCATGATAACAGTCATGCTAGTTAGCTTGCTCCCACGTGGAAAAGCTAGCTGTTAGCTTAATAATCTAAGTCATGCTAACAGTCATGCTAGTTAGCTTGCTCCCACGTGGAAAAGCTAGCTGTTAGCTTAATAATCTAAGTCATGCTAACAGTCATGCTAGTTAGCTTGCTCCCACGTGGAAAAGCTAGCTGTTAGTTTACTAATCTAAGTCATGCTAACAGTCATGCTAGTTAGCTTAATTTGAACAGAATATCAGCCCAACTCGTATTATACCACCGCACTGAAGTGAAAGCTATTGATCGTCATTTATAATCAAATTGAATTAAATCCTGTTTCGTGTCATTTTGAGAAAGAAGTTGGTCCATTATTCAGGGGAGGGTTAATTTTCACACAACTTGAGTTGATCATCTTGCTGCTTTCTGTACTTTGGTGAAGGAAAATATATGAATAAACCAGAGGCTAAGCCGTTACGTACTGTAGGGTATTACATGACTCCCTTCTTCCTGTCCTCTGAGCCCATGTCTGATGGTGGTCACATGAAATGTCTGCTGACAAGCATCCAAACAGATCGTCCCTGACAGCCACAGAGTGGATATGCTGGTGGAATAGGCCCTTTTGGCCCGAAGGCCCCTGACTGATAGTACCCACCCGTCAGGAGGATCTCACTGATCCTCCACAAAGCCTTGCCTCCATCTCGCTCCATCTCCCTGTGATCCTCCCCCACAACGCCTGGCTTTGAAAGATTGAGAGATGGAGGCAGGGTAAGGACCTGCTCACAGTCAGCAAGCTAAATGACACAGATGCTTTGAAACCGGCGCTCGCACGGTTCCCCACAGAGGCTTCAAAGGCCGTTGCATCGAAGAGAAAGAGACAAAGCGACAAATGAGGAGCTTCTTGGTGGAAAAATAACCCTCGTTCTCGGACCTGCTTTCATGCAGAAGTTTGTTTATCCATCCCTCTAAGCAGTGGAAATCGCTCCTTTATGTTTCTGCCTCTGACTGATGGGATAAAACACTTGTTTTATGTCTCTTAGCGTCCTTCCAGACGCAGAACGCTTCACTTAAGGTGATAAAACGCTTTGGGCCACAGCTGAAAGACACAGTAGAATAAAAGAAGAGGTCTAATTTAACTTTTTAACGCTTCATTTTCGATGAGAACTTACGGCTAGTTTGTTCTTGTTGAAGCTGATGCTGACAGCCTTGTCTTTCTGTAATTGCTGCATGTCTGCATCCTTTATCTCAAATGTTCGCTCTGACACGGAGTGATGGACAGAGATTTGACAGAAGAGGCAGCTGAGACAAAAGTTTGTATTTTTCATTGATTGCCATTGTCACCCAGCACACAAACCCTGTTTGTCAGGAAAGGCTGGGATGGATTATTCGGGATCATCTGACTTCTCTGTGATGTCTTTGCTGAAGCTCAGGTGTTAGGACACATCATTTCATAGCTACCTTCCCAGTCCAACACCCAGTTTGTGGGTATCAGTCTGGGAAAGTGAGTCTTTCCTGCCTTATTTTCCACCCGTGAGTCTTAACTTTGCCTGTGTTTGGACCACAGTCTGCTTTTCTTTCTCCTCCTCATGTATCGACTCTGTTGATTATAACAAAGCACTGACATAGAGAACCTGTGGAAGCAGCTTTAGCACTACGGTTTTCCCATGAAATTGGCCAATCTACTACAGAAGGGCTATAATGGAGTGATTTGCAGTCAAATCATTGCATTACAGCAATAAGTTTCTGTTTTCGCTGGATTATGAAAACATCACCAGAGCAGAGGAGAAATAAAATCTAATGTGTGACCTGTACCTCTCTGGGGATTTTTCCCTGCTGCTATAGGCCCAGCCTGCTGGGGGACCTCACCTTTCCTCACTTTGCTCTTTTCCCCCTGTTTAATTTCTCAAATGATTTTATGTCCCTGTGACATTATTGTGGTTATTAACTTGTGTTTCCCTGTTCCAGCAGGTATCCTTTGAATGGTGTTATGGTGTTTTTCCCCCCTCTTTTCCCTCTTTTCTGTCTTCTCAAACCCCAGCTGGTCGAGGCGGATGGACCCTTCCTGGTTCTGGTTCTGCCAGAGGTTTCTTCCTGGTTCTGGTTCTGCCAGAGGTTTCTTCCTGGTTCTGGTTCTGCCAGAGGTTTCTTCCTGGTTATGCCAGAGGTTTCTTCCTGGTTCTGGTTCTGCCAGAGGTTTCTTCCTGAATCTGGTTCTGCCAGAGGTTTCTTCCTGGTTCTGGTTCTGCCAGAGGTTTCTTCCTAGTTCTAGTTCTGCCAGAGGTTTCTTCCTAGTTCTGGTTCTGGTTCTGCCAGAGGTTTCTTCCTGGTTCTGGTTCTGCCAGAGGTTTCTTCCTGGTTCTGGTTCTGGTTCTGCCAGAGGTTTCTTCCTGGTTCTGCTTCTGCCAGAGGTTTCTTCCTGGTTCTAGTTCTGCCAGAGGTTTCTTCCTGGTTCTGGTTCTGGTTCTGCCAGAGGTTTCTTCCTGGTTCTGCTTCTGCCAGAGGTTTCTTCCTGGTTCTATTTCTGCCAGAGGTTTCTTCCTAGTTCTGGTTCTGGTTCTGCCAGAGGTTTCTTCCTGGTTCTAGTTCTGCCAGAGGTTTCTTCCTGGTTCTAGTTCTGCCAGAGGTTTCTTCCTAGTTCTGGTTCTGGTTCTGCCAGAGGTTTCTTCCTGGTTCTGGTTCTGCCAGAGGTTTCTTCCTGGTTCTGGTTCTGCCAGAGGTTTCCTCCTGGTTCTGCCAGAGGTTTCTTCCTGGTTCTGGTTCTGCCAGAGGTTTCTTTCTGGTTCTGGTTCTGCCAGAGGTTTCGTCCTGGTTCTGGTTCTGCCAGAGGTTTCTTCCTGGTTCTGGTTCTGCCAGAGGTTTCTTCCTGGTTCTGCCAGAGGTTTCTTCCTGGTTCTGGTTCTGGTTCTGCCAGAGGTTTCTTTCTGGTTCTGGTTCTGCCAGAGGTTTCTTCCTGGTTCTGGTTCTGCCAGAGGTTTCTTCCTGTTAAAGGGAGTCTTTCCTTTCCACAGTCCCTCAGGCTCAGGACGGGAGATTGGACTGAAGACAAGTTTCGGTCCAATCTGTTGGTTTCCTTAGCTCGGATATTATTTTTGAATTGGCTCCATATGAATTAATTGGATTATGATTACAATGAATTGAATTCTAATTGGCTTGAATTGGACTATATTATTTAAGTGCCTTTAGATGACAATTGTTGTAATTTGGCGCTATATAAATAAAACTGAATTGAATTGAATTGAATTGAATTTAATTGAATTGAATTGAATTGAATTGTCCCCCTGCAGGAAACCACCACAGTACGATCAAACACCTCGTTGCAGGAAGGCTTCAACATCCAAGGTGACCGTTATACACGAAGGAAACTAGCTTAAAGAAGAAGATTTGTTCTCCAATAAGGAAAGTGAAGCTCGGGAGGCCTTCAGCAGCCTTTAGGCTCCCCTGAGTCCTGGCTTGGATCTGGACCTTTTGCTGCATGTTACCTCCTCTGCTGTCTATCCACCTGTAAAATAAAGGCTAAAACGCCTCGTTTTTACAACCAGTTATGCTGAATGTACCTTTAGAAGCGTTAAGTTAGGCTTGTGGAAGGTATTCCATCCAGCTCCTGTCCCTGTTGCATCACTTCTTATCCGAGTAAAAACACGGTATTAATGAGTGACAAATGGCATTTGAACAGTTATGAATCACACCAGTGAGATTAGGTCAATGATTTACTGCCCCTGCCTCCCTGCAACGTGGGTGATGAGAAAGAGGAAGAGATAAAGACATTAATCATTATTGTTCGGCAAGGCTTTGCTCCTTTATACACGAGGGAAGGTTTCGATTGCAGCTCAGCTGGAGCTCCAAGAGCTCAAATACTGTATATAACAGGCCTCTCTGTGTGAATCCAGTCAACTCAAAGAGCATCGTGACTCTGACACACACAGTGTGTCTAAGGCGTCTCTTCACAGTTGACTTTCTGCTTTATTTGAGCTTATATGACTAAAAAAAAACAGCTTACCTCTGATGAGCTCTACCTCCAAGCAGAAATACTCCTTTCATCGTAGTTTTAGTGCACAGGCAACATGTTTGAGACATTTCAAATACAGTTATGATGATGATTTACAATGATTTTCATTTAATTTCGGCACATAAATGTGACTGATCTCAAGTTGCTGCTGGGAAATGTTCATATCTTCACTTTTTTCAAGTCATATCAGCCATGGATTACACAAATCTCTGCATTTATGGCCATTACCGGGGCCGTTGCTGTGGATACCGTGGATACAGATGTGACACAGCAGCTTAGCAAAGTCAAGCTAAACATCGAACAATAATGACAATAAGTTATCATGAAGCCTTACCTTTCTTTTGCAATAACCTGTCAGCATCAAGTTATTTGTACAACTTTATGTAATTACAACAGAAGCTAATTTTTCTCACTCAAGTTTAAAAAATTTCCTTCTTTTGTCTTATTGTTACTGTACTAATTCCTGATGGAAATTTGTTGTTCCCTGGGGTTAAATCTTTCAGGTCGTTAAAAACCTACTTATTTCAGATGGCTTTATAACCCAGTAGTATGATGACACTTTTATCTTATCTTTTTCGATTTTGTTGTATTTTATTGCTTTTACTGTTATTTTATTGCTTTTTATTTAATTTATTTTTTTATTGCTTGTTATTTTTTTGTTTTTAATTTTTTTAAATGTTTTATTGCTTGTTATTTTTTTGTTTTTTACTTTTTAAATTTTTTGTTGCTTGTTATTTTTTTGTTTTTAATTTTTTTTAATTTTTATTGCTTATTTTTTGTTTTTTGCTTTTTATAATTTGTATTGCTTGTTATTTTTTTGTTTTTTTTACTTTTTTTATTTTTATTGCTTGTTATTTTTTTGTTTTTTACTTTTAAATTTTTTTATTGCTTGTTATTTTTTTGATTTTTACTTATTTAAAATTTTTATTTCTTGTTATTTTTTTGTTTTTCACTTTTTTAAAAAATTGTATTTATTTATTATCTGCTGTAAATCACTTTGGTACCAAAATGAATTGTTGTAAAGTGCTGTATAAATAAAGCACATTTACATTTACACACAGTTAAAGTGAGCTAAAACCTAAGCCGTCTTTGTGCCCGTATATAAACAAAGGTGGGGAATCACTGCTGCCGATAACACTGCCAAGATAGGTTGTGATGTGGCCTCTTTCAGCGTTTTAGGCCTTTTCCAGTTGACCTATTGTGTGACAAACAAAAACTTTAGCTGGAAGCCCACAGGGTTGCTTTACATTCTCTACATGCTCTAACTTTAATAAACAGCTAAAGGATGTGCTCTGAAGTCAGATGAATTATCTTTAGCATAAAAACCGAGTTTTTTTTCCTGTGTCATATAGGTGGCTCTCTTTTAATCTGGCTGGATCGCCATGGTAACGTACGCCGAGGACACAGTCTGCTCTGGGGGAGGTTGTGCACACAGTTTTGGACGTAACTGGCTGTAAAAAAGCATCGTCCTTTTGTGTGAAATGTTCCTGATTCTGATCTCGATCAGCTGGTCCAGATTTTGAGCTGAGCAAATACTTTCTATGATAAATGGAAACCTGTTTGGTCGGATGATGCCATCGAGGCACAAACTGCAGTATGTGCTGCGTTGCATCAGCATTTTCTGCAGTTTGTTGATTGTAGCTCTGTAAAGCTTTTTTGGTTTGCTTCCTCTCTCGTTATACACCAGGTTGTAGTTTGCTGATTGCTTCTCCTGTGCCTTGTTTGTCGTCTTTTCTCTCAGTATTTTTAGTTCCAGATTGTCTTTTGTTCAGTGCCAGATCTTCATCCTTTTTTCTGCTGTGTGTCCTGTTCCTGCCATGCTTTTTACTGTCTTCTGAAACCACACCAGTGCCTTTTGTTTGCTTAAATACAAAATAGTACTTATTTCAGATGCTGGCTTCCTGTATTCCTCAGCTACTCTATGATCAGTCTATTGTTTTCTTCTTCAAAAATGACTAAATTTGGCCAAAGACTACAGCGATTTCAGACCTGAAAACACTTTCTGAGCCTCCTACGTTTAAAATCTAAGAGCCACACAGATTAATGTGCATATTTAAGTCTAAATATTTAGACTATATTTAAGTCTAAAGATTGTGAAAAAGAGTCTGTAAATGCAGAAAGTCAACGGCTGCTGTTGTAGTTTTTACATTTGTTGAGCCAGCTAACGTAAAGTTGCACTCTTCTACACTTTGTTTTTGATGCCTAAACTTAACCAAAGTGGGTAAAGAGGGACCCACAACAACGTTTTCAGGCATTAAGCAGAGAAAACGTTGGGTTGGATCCATCACCTGACCCTTCCAGCCCCCAAATACCCCAAAATTTCCTTCTGATGAGGCTGATAACTCCTTTTGTTGAAGTTTCGTTAAACTTTCTTTAGATTTTGAGGATGAACGGTAATATTAAAGCTAAAAAGTGATCCAAAACCTATCAAACTGTCATTAAAGGGCTCACTTGTGCAATATGGCTAATAATGGCGTCCCGTAACGTGCAAGAAGCAAAAGGGAAATATGATTTAAATACGATTTTTAAGTGTTTCCACATCAGAGCAGATTCTTTTCAAGTCTTTCATTTCAGAGGCCAGTCTTGGAATAAAGCAGCTGCGCTTTCGACCATTTTGTGTGGCGTTGGATCGAAACCATCACAGGCTCCATCAGTAACGCCACATCACTTTGGTCACTTCTGGGTTGGATTTATCCAATAAGACCAGTTGGTCAGGGTCAGAAAACAGTTTGAGGTTACAGCTGAAACGGGTTATTTTTAGGATGTAACCTTTACTGTCGAAGATGGCATTTGGCTTGTTGCCATGGTTACATGCAAACACAGCGAGTGAGAGCAAAACGTTGTCACTTTCTGGTTGGCTTCGGAAAATAAGGAAACTTCTTGGGTTAGGTTTGGGAAACAGTCATGGCTACAAAACCTTTTTTTTTCTTTACAACGCCAGTGGAAGTTGATGCTTTGCAGCAATTCTTCAGCTTTCTCTAGAAAGCATCAGAATAAATACACCTCAGGTCTGTTTCTGCTGCCTTGTCTTAACTCATCACCTGACGTGTCTCTTCTGCCCTTTAGGCTGTAAAAGTTGCCCCAAAGACCTTTTTCTGCTGTTGCACAGACAAATATCACCTTTGAGGTTTGCAGAATTAAGCCAACAGCTTTAATTCCACCAGTGCATCAGCCAGTATCATGAAAAACGCATTAATAACATGTCATTACGATGCATTTTGTACATCCTTTTTAGTTATTTCATTACATGTGAAGGAATGACGCCTTTCCCCGATTCTTACATTTTCCGTTTGGCTCTCATCTTCTTCTCTTGACACCTTTGCAGCACTTTTCTTCTTTACTTTTAACCATCTTAATTAACCTGCTGTTTGGCCTTAAATCAGAAAAATAGTGAAAAATGCTGGAAAGATATCGTAGAACCTTTGATATTTCCTCCCAGCTGTGGTGACGCATGCAGCCAGCATCTTATAACACGTCAGTGGGTGATAGATCAGTCATTCATGCAACCCAAATTTCACACTTCCTTAAAATAAGCCTGTCCTTGTGTTCATGTCTCACGCCCCAGAGACAAAGCAGACCAAATCTGTGCCAAGTGCTCCGAGTGTTGTGACATTCTCAGTCATTTTAGTCAGATTTAGGCTGCAGTTTGGTGCTCATAAGAAGAATATGTTTATATTTATGCATTTCGCAGACACTTTTATCCAAAGCGACTTACAGGTAGGCATATAGGGTAAGGGGGTCTTGCCTAGGGACCCCTACTGGAAGTAGTACCTTTCATGGAGGGGATTTCAACTCAGATCTCTCACATGAAAGGTGGCAATCATACTACTAGACTATCCAGTCCAGAATATGTGGTAACATAATATCATAGCTGCCTGTGTAGGATGAAAACAAGGGGCCTCTCCGACTGGATAGAGTAGTGGTATGATTGCCACCTTTTGTGGGGGTGCTCTGGGTTCAAATCCCCTGCAGGAAAGGTATTACCTCCAGTAGGGGTCCTTAGGCAAGACCCCCTTACCCTACCTGCCTACCTGTAAGTCGCTTTGGATGAAAGCAACATAACAAGACAAAAGGTAAGCATTTGGATTAGTTAGTAAAACACTCATCATCTCATCATTCAACCACAGATGCTGCAGGAGTGCAGGTGAGCCAGTGTTCTGTAGTGCATGAAAGAAGTTCGCTCGCACAACATCCTCAAGTCAATTTCTTACATTTTATTACTGTTGCACCATTTATACAAGTACATATAATTTTGAATGCATCAATTTCCATCTTTTCGTTTGTTTGGGTGGATGTGTGGTGTGGAAGTAGCAGTGGTGAGACATGGAATGGAAATATCAACTGTAGATGCAATGAATGCAGACAGATTTCTATTTTTTTTTTTTTTACTTTTATTTTTTCCACTTTACCAAAAAAGACAGGACTACAGGTTCACCCAACCACGGACATGCAATTTACTGAGTCAAGAGAGGAAGAAAAACTGAATGGAGTGACACACGACGCTCCTCGAGTGTTGGTTCTGCTACGGTTTGACAAGTGCTGGGAGGAAGACGTGCGTCAGATGGATGGAACTGAAAAGGCTGAGATGACCACACATATACCTGCATTTATGCAAAGGCGGAAAGAGGGATGCTCAGCAGTCACTTATGGTTTTGGGTTGCTGGTTTACTCATCTGGCTCCTTTTGGTTCTTCCGACAACAGAAAGCCGATGCAGGAGTATGTGGAGATTAAGCAAAAAGCCAGATTTCATTGAACTTTGTGGAGATTTGGACCACAGCTTTAGGAAGAACTCACTTTGCTGCAAAGAACTGCAAACTTTTACGTTTGTTCCACTGTTTTTGTCTGAGAAAGGACTTTACCAAATCAGACCTGCATCAGCAGGCGGATTTACACAGCTTTGCTTGTTTCTATGAATCTTTTTGCCTTTCTTTCTTTCAGTGCTTTTACTCAAATTAGCGCTGCAAGTTCTTTCTCTTCCACCGCCACATAGATGTGTTCATATATGTCATTTCTGAAAAGTAAAGGAAAATGCATGAAGGGTGAAGATGATTCAATCAGAGGCTCCTTTCCTAGTGCATGATGTCTCCATTGGTGCCATAAAAACACAGACCATAGTGCACTGAAGTGGTTTCTGATGGCTCCCTCCCACCTCCTCCCGTTCTCTGGTGTCAGACTGCTGATTCAACACATCTCGCCTCTCACCTGCAGAAATACCAGACCGGCGAGGACGGAACAAACTGCGCGAAACTTTAAATCTTAAATGGATCTATTGGTTGGAAAGGAATCAATTAAACCTGTTGGGATACATTTTTTGTGCAGCAAAGAGAGAAACTGTTTCTTAGGTTGTATTTTACTTCCACTTGTAAGTAAAGGATTTGAGTTTTTTCTTCTAGTAACAGGTCGAACAGTAAAGACAATCGGAGGATGTCTGAGAGCCAGTTTAGTCTGCTACCCTTAGAGAGACGCAGCTCAACATCTAAACTCTCCTCACAACGCGGTAAACGCTTCCTTCTCCGTATTATAAGCAACTTCAAACTGTCTCTGAGACACGATTGCTTTGCCCATTTTAGCCGGTCAGCAGCAGATATGTCCTCTAAAACACAAAAGTCTATAATTTGTCACCAGATTTGAATAGAGGATCAGAGATTTGCTTGAAGACTTTCAAAGAACATTGTAAAGATCTTTTCGGCAAGGCTTCGCAGACTTAAAGTATTACAAATGTTAAAAAAACCCACTTGGTTTACTTGGAATATATCTAAGGGTTTCAGTACAAAATGTAGAAGTTAATCTGAAAAATTCCAAGTGCGTTTACATCTAAGAATGTGTTTTACTCTGCAAAGCCATCCTTTTTTCAAACATTTGAAATGTCTTAGAAAGCCTCAGCATTCTCATTCTTCCTGTAAAAGTTTTCAGTTTTCACTATTCAGACGAAGAGAGCTTAGGAGAGGAAAAAATGGGGAACAACACAGGCCAAACAATGGGGGGGGGGCTGAGAATAAAGGAGAAACACAACTGGAGATACCTCACCAAAGCCAAGAACACAATACTCTGAAGAGGAGAAGTTGAGCGAGAAAGCTGAAAAGTGGCCTGACGTAACCCAGCTGGTAAAGTAATTCCTTAACCCCCCCACCTTCCTCCTCCTTCCATCAGAACCACCCCCAAACTGAGGCTGAGGGTGCAGGTGAGCTATGAATGTGGGCCTTCGGTGGCTTCGAATGGGAATCATGTCAAACCTCTGGATTGCATGAGTGGGGGGGGGGGGATGAAGGTGGAATGGCCGACACAGACTCGTATCAAAGTTCAAATACTACAGCAGAAAAAAATAGAATAAAACATAACAATAATAATAGCAATAATCATCTGCAGCGGTGGGAAACTTCTCCAGGTGGTTGCTCCAGTCCTCAACAAATCATCCTCATCATCATCATCATTACAATTATTATTATTATTGTTGTTATCATCACAATATGGGCGGGCTAGTAAATTTTCAATTTAATTTCTTTTTTAATCTTCATCCTTGTTGAGTTAGGTAATTTATTTCTTCATTTCCGAAAAGAAGCTGTCCATTAATCTTGAACTGCTACGGTTTGATCCTTGCTTGGTGCCTCTGTGGCGTTCGCCTCCTTCGCGGGAGCTTCGGCGGCTGGTGTCGAACTAGGTGCAGCGGGGGCCTCCTTCGGTGGTGCGGGAGCCGCCGCCGCCGCCACCGCCTCTGTGGGCTTGGGGTCAGGCGAGGCAGCCGGAGCCGCCTCAGTTTTGGCTGCTGGTGCTGCGGTGGCCTCAGTCTTTTTGGCGTCGGCCTCACCTTTGCTTTCGGCTGCCGGGGCGGGTGCAGCAGCCTTCGCCTCAGGCTCCTTGGCGGCAGGGGCCGATTCTTTGGCCGGGGCGGGGGCAGCTGGTTTCTCCTCGGCCTTGGCGGGCTCTGCGCTCTTCGGCGCCTCCGTTTTCGGCTCAGCATTAGCGGCAGGTTTTTCAGACTCCTTTGTAGCAGGAGCTGCGTTCTTTTCCTCCTCTTTTGGCGCTGCAGCATCGGCTGCCGGTGCTTCCTTGGCTGCCGTATCATTCGCTACCTCTTTAGTGTCGGTGGCTGCGGGGGCCTCATCTTTCTTGTCTTTTGGAGCTTCGCTCTCCTCAGCAGAGGCACTCTCTGCTTTGGCATCCTTATCTTTAGCCTTATCATCATTCACATTGTATCCCTTCTTCTTTTTGCTGAGCTTGCCTCCCATTTTGGATCTCTGACCTCTGAAAGGGAGACGGAAAAGTTAAGAAATTTAGTTTTTACAGACACAAGCATCAATAAATTGAGCCAAAAACACTCAAAAGCACACTTTGAGAACTGGGGAAGTTGTGGATTGAACAAACCACCACTCTATCTCCTGAACTCCAGCCATACCAGTTTTATATTTATATGTAAATAGAAGAGCATCAAGCAAGCGAATCAATAAAAAATGACAATATTCTTAAACCAAACATCGTCTTCTCCATATGAACACAGTTGAACATCACCACAAATAAGATGCTGACGGCTGAGGGTCATGAAAATGAACTGATTGGTTGCATCTGAAGCTTTTGAGCTTCTCCACCAGGTGTATAAAAGTAGACAAAAGCCATTTATTTATGGAAAAACATGTCTCATGTCACATTTTGTTATGCATTCTCTCAAACTGAGTCTCATGCCCCCCAGAAAGCGTCACAACATGATATTATGATTGATTAAATTAGGGGAAAAAGTGGCACAACATGACACTGGTGTCAACTTTCTTTTACAATTCATCAAATACGCAACAACTGCTTCCACAACGGAGGAAGAGGAGGGGAAGATTTCTATACTGAAATGCTCAAATCAAAGACTGAAATCAAATTAGAACGAAAACTTTTGTTCGTTGGTCAATAAAATCCTCCAGTTTCTCATAACTGATAGAAAAAACCCACCAAAGCGTTGCTTCCTGGCAGCGATTCGATTTCATGCAAAAACAGGATGAAAACGATGGATTTCCAGGTATCAGAACATGTCTCCTGAGACGTTTGCCTTCAACACAGAACAGTGCAGGAGGCACAGACATCTGTTTTTAGAATTAGCTTTCCAAAAAATGGTTAAAATCCGAAGAAAAAGTACGGGAAAAGCTCACAGAATCTGGCTGACTGAGTGCTCAGGAGCAAAATGTTACTGGATGCAGCAGACAGCAGTCAGAGCGCTCTCAGTTTGCATGATTAAGGATGAAATATAAGAATAAAATGGGAGAGCTAACCCTAACCACTGATTTTAAGCCATGTTAAAATCCAACAGGGTTATTTAAACATTTTCCTCGTCCTGGTCCAGGAGTTTCTGTGTTTTAGGGCTTGGTTTTCCTCACGTTTTAAAGCTTTTGTTAGCTGGTCAATAAAATCAACTGATAGAAAAAAACCACCAAAGCGTTGCTTCCTGGCAGCGATTCGATTTCATGCAAAAACAGGATGAAAACGATGGATTTCCAGGTATCAGGGCAGGTCTCCTGAGACGTTTGCCTTCAACACAGAACAGTGCAGGAGGCACAGACATCTGTTTTTAGAATTAGCTTTCGAAAAAATGGTTAAAATCCGAAGAAAAAGTACGGGAAAAGCTCACAGAATCTGGCTGACTGAGTGCTCAGGAGCAAAATGTTACTGGATTCAGCAGACAGCAGTCAGAGCGCTCTCAGTTTGCATGATTAAGGATGAAATATAAGAATAAAATGGGAGAACTAACCCTAACCACTGATTTTAAGCCATGTTAAAATCCAACAGGGTTATTTAAACATTTTCCTGGTCCTGGTCCAGGAGTTTCTGTGTTTTAGGGCTTGGTTTTCCTCATTAGTTACCTTGCATTAAGTCAACTCCCTGCATCACAACTGGTTTTCAGTCGCTGACTGCTTCACCTGCTCCTTGTTTGCAGTCACCTCCCTCAGAATATATTCTCCAGGTTTTCCTTTGTTCACTGCCAGACCATCATTTTTATGTCGTTATTTCCTATGTTGCAGCTTCCCCCGTCAGTTGCTGCTGTATTCCTCTGGGTTTTGTCTCTTATTTGAATTGTCTTTGGGTTTTTTCTTCTAATAAAAGGTTATTTTCCACACCATCCTGCTTCCAGCCTGTTTAATCCTGTGTTTGGGTCCTTTCCCCCACTTTGCTCCAACTATGAATCACCACACATTATGATATTTGGTTGAAAATCAGTAAATAACCAACAGCATAAACATCCTATACGTAGCATTCATTCAAGCCGTTTCAAGCATTTTTTGAGGTTTGAATGAAGTTTTTCAACATTAGCTCGTCTCTCTGCTATAATTCCTCCAAGCTGACACCTGTCTGCTGCAGATAGGACCCTGGCTTTACATAAGTGCTTCACACAATCTTATATTTCCATGACAGCTGCAGGTAGATTTGCCCCAGACTACTTGCATCATCCCAACTTTATGCAACCATTAAAACACGTATTCGTCTTATTATTTCAGTATATCAGTTAATCACAGGTAGCACCAACCTAAATGTGTCATTTTGTTGTTTTCTAGAAGGAGCAGATTCCATAAAAGCCCTGTAAATTATCATACCATGCACTCACAGTGCAGTGCAAATCAAGTTAGCAGACAAATCTACACATTCACAGCAAATTATCAGCCCTGCCTGCTGATACCCAGCAAAATTCTTACACACTGGCATAGACACATTTCCATAATGCAAACCATAATTAGATCAGTGTCTCCACAACATGAGTAAAAGCCACACACACCTGCAGATTCCTGGCTCACTCTTTCAGCTGAACGGATGGATATGACCATCTGTCGGCTTCACAGGGGAGAGGACTTCAATACACAACAAATCAGGCATAAAAGGACCAAAGGCTCAGGCATGGGACAGTTTCTTGTTATAAATATGACGCTTCTACCCTGCGTTGGTTTTTAAGGTGGAGGCTGAGGGTGGCAACAACTTGTCAGTCTGTTTATCTCTTTTCTTTCCCAACTCCACCTGATTTGGACAAACAAATTCCATTTCATTGCTGATTAACTGACCCTGCGAAAGAACTCGTATCTTTCCGCCTTATCATTTCACGACGACGAAGCTCTCAGTGTACACCTGGCCACATGCTTTGCATTTCTTTTGTACAAAATATCTTTAATCCACAGTAATTCCCAAATCTAAACTTGGCAGATAATCTTGGGACATGTCTCTCCCAAACCAGATTACACACAGCGGTCTGTCAGGAAACCATTCATCACCTTCAGTCCTACCATGAGTCTTGACTTGTGGTCATTTTCTTTAAGTCTACCTCCTTTTTGCCTACCTTTTTCTACCTCAGAATCTAAGGACGGTGTACAAATCTCAATTAAAGGTGCAACGATTAGTCGACGTTGACGACAAAAATCGATAACATAATTAGTCGCCAACGTATTTAATTGTCAGTTACGTCATCACGTCTGTTTGTCGAGCTGAACGTCATTTTTCGTACAGAGTGAGTCATCTCACTTACTACCTATCTCTGCTTAGAGGCGCATGCGCGTTACGGTGAATAATAGCGGGAGATGATCTGTAAAACAGTGAAATGGCTGCGGCTGAATTATCGTCCTCTCCTCCAAAAGTGTTCAGGGTCTGGGAGCATTTCACCCTCAAAACCCAGAAAAAATAGATTACCTGCAAGTTTTGTAAAGCCGACCTCATATATCACGGGAGCATTTAGCTTGTTAGCGTAGCCTGCTAGCTATAAATAAGCGGAGTTGTCTTGGATTTTAACATTAAAATTGTCTCATTCAGCTTCACTGTCCACAGTTACAACCAGGTTGTTCTTTTTCACTTTTTGGCATTGATTTGACTGTTGGTGCATTACAGCCGCACTCTTCTTAGCATTTTTAGTGAATGTTAATGTTAAAAAATGAAATATGGCTTGAATGTATCCTTTTTCCGTTTTAGATAATTAATTATTAATTAACCGATTCGTCGATTAATCGTTTACGAGTCGACTATTAGTTGCAGTCGCAAGTTTCTTGTCCACATATGGTCGGGTTTAGAACATTTAAAACCTGGTTGAGGGTTATTCACATGGCGGCAGAGACACAGAACACACATTAAGAAATATTAAGATACAAAGAATCAGTCCAACGTAAAAGATGCTGGTGAGTTAAAATGTGGTGAACAGACTGTAAAGGTGCATCACACGAGTGATGAGTCCCAACCCATCTGCAGCAAACACTAACCTAGTGAAGAAATTACAGAAACTTTCCACTGAAATGTATCAGTAAAAAGCTGTGGTGGGTGCAGGGAAAAAGGCTCACTTTGAGCCCAAATGGAAAGAATCTTAATCAGTCAGGCCTCACCACAACTAACTCAAAAGTCTCATGTAAGCACACGCTGCATTTGTAATGTCTGCTAATACATGTGAATGAACAAATAAATCAATATATGGGGAAAGTGCGCTAACTCCACCTTCAAATCTGACAGCATTTAAGAGGTTGACACTGAATTAACCTATTTTATCTGGCAAAAACACGCCCTCTTCTTCCCAAACAAACCACAGCTCTGAGAGGTTCTGCTGGCTACTCACAGACTCGCCCTGTGAATGGAACAGAGCCGGCGCTGAATCCACTCAAAATGCTAATTCACCTCGCCGCCACCGACTGAATTACTCCACTATTCATGCAAAAGTCCTGTGAAAGTCCGGCAGTCGGTGTCTGCCAGGGCTGCCGCTCCTGCCACAGCTTCACACGGGACACAATGGAGGTCTCGCTGCTGCATCACATCATTTGACTCCTGGCTTGTGCTGCCAGGACAATGACTCACAATCATCTGGGCAGACAATGGCTATTCAGGCAAAGGCACGCTTTTTCACTGCTGGGCGTGTGGTTTTAGTGTTTGAAGAGCTGGGGCAGGGCAGAGAAAACCTGGAGAAAATGCTCTGGGCTGCACAAAAGACTTCATTTAACCTGCGCGCTGCAGACGGGGAA
The DNA here is from genome assembly GCF_036924035.1 of Leuresthes tenuis. Classification (NCBI taxonomy): domain Eukaryota; kingdom Metazoa; phylum Chordata; class Actinopteri; order Atheriniformes; family Atherinopsidae; genus Leuresthes; species Leuresthes tenuis. The sequence goes on along the minus strand of NW_027325368.1, from coordinate 3,252,324 downwards.
GCATGTGATCCACCAGCTATGAACTGCCAGGAACTGTGGCCTGGCATCACTGGAAAGCAATAAAAAGATTAAATAAGCACTGCGTGGCTCCCAATGAGGTAAAAGATTCACTCAACTGACTCCTCTGTCTCTGAAACACACCCACCGGTGTCCTGATCCACCCAGACACACTGTTATTGTCACAGCTAAATCTCTGACTGTGTGGATCTGCATCGGTGTGAAATCACTGACTGGAGTGGATCTCTATTTCAAAAGTTCATGACCTCGGTGGGCAGCAGTAACTTCAAGCAGAAAAAGGTGGAATTTAACCTCGTCGACGGGCTGAAACAGGCGGAACGGAGCTGTCTGATGGCACAAACTCATCCATTATCATGCATAAAGCTCAAAACTCTCACACATTTCTTCCTGCGTGTGAAATAACGTCAAACTGAACATCAAACTTTTTCTGCACAACGTGCTCCGAAAGGAAAGATGATCCCAGAACACTGAGAGGTGTGTAGCTCATGCACGCTGCAGACCATGTGCACGCTGCAGACCATGTGCACGCTGCAGACCATGTGCACACACAGGTTAAACCACAGGTTTAAGCTGAGCCTGATGAGGTGAAAATGGGAAAATAAGATTTAACAGCTCAGCCAGTTTCATAAAGAATGCAGTTCTTATTCTCATCACACATAATTAGCAGGACATAGAGCACACATGCCTGTGATAACATGCACTCCTAATGCTATCAGGTCTATATCAGCTGTGTGTGAACACTCATGTTAAAGGATGGCTGCTTTTGCACCAGGATCCCTTCCTCTCAACGATTTTTTTCTGCTTTTTGTTGCAACTCCGCCTGAGAATTTCCTTTTCTCCTTTGCCCTTCTTCTGCATCCTGTAACTTGCAGTGCAGACAGTGTTTTATTAAAAATCTAAATGTATACCCCTTGGTCCCACTGTTGCATCCCAGCAGAGTCTTCAATGCACCTGCTGCTAAGCAACACACGCCTTCTGCTCCAGAGTTGCCAGCTCCACTTATTATTGGGCTTGTTTGGGGGGTTTTTTTTGGGCCTGCTTTAATAGATCGGGTTGCCAGTTCAGTGCAGGACCGGAAGGCTGCAACAAAAGAAGAAACTCTGCAGGGATGCAGTGAAGTTATTAATCAGACTGCGCCCCGTGTCGTCCTTTTTAGGGTTAGATCGTTTGTCAGAATACTGCTGAGCACGTGCACGTAGCCTCTGCCTGAGCACGTGCACGTAGCCTCTGCCTGAGCACGTGCACGTAGAAAAAGAGGGAGGAGGAGCGGATCCTAAGATGTACAATACTCTGTTCTCCACGTGCACACCTTACGCTGCAGTTGGAAATGTAAAGAAAACCTTGTGCAAGAAGCTAAAGAAGCTAAAGTAGCATCGTGCTTTAGCTTTAGCTGTGAGCGTAAAGTCATCCGTTCAGTGTTCAGTGATGCAATAAAGCCAGAAAACAAAAGAGCAGAAAGTATCTGACATTATTAAGGCCGCTTCTCTCTGTGAGTATCATTCAGTTAACTCATTTCATGCTGTGGATGCTTCTCTGGCGCATTCAAGCGGGTCACTTAAACTCTCTGAAAGTGATGCGTTTGTTACGGTTTGCATCCAAAGATCCAAAGTATTCTTCTTGGACCACAGTGGCCCAGAGCGGCTGACAAACCAAACACCAGCGTTACGTTGTGTGAGAGCCACAGTTTGGGGACATATCGAGCTTTTGAAAGATTCCACACACTGGATAGGGCTCTGAGCTGGGCTTTGTCCTTGTTTTCAGACGTGTGAATCAGAGGGAACTGGGAGCATCCTTCCTCTCTGTTTACTCAGATTAAAGGCATTTATTCAAATTCCTTTCCAAAACCTGCACTCAAACTGTGGCAAAATGCCGTCTTTGCCCACATTAAGGACAGCTCAATCCATCTTTCTAAGGTCCACTTACTTTTAAGACTATTTGTTCACGAGACTGAACCCTGCTGAGCGATTTTCTCCCGTTTTTGTTCCACTGTGTTCAGCAGTTGTTTCCTTAGACCACAGGCAACCCGATCCCTCAACCTCACAAGCTGCTGAGCTAACAAAACACAATGTGACTGATCGTGGCAGCGAAAAAGTATTTATACAACATTAATAATCCACAATCATGTGTGTGTCCTGCAAGCCAGAAGGTGGCAAAGCAGTTTAAGATGAGCAGAAGTCCCTGAATGAGCAGATGGCTCAGTGCTCCTCAGATTTTCCACCAACTCTCGCCGTCTCTGGCGAGTCATCTGTCACGCCCCCACACCGACACTCCTGCTCAGCTCTGTTCTTTCCCCTCTTCACACCACCTGCTTCCTTCTTTCTTTCTCTACAATAATCACCTCTCCAGATCCTCTTCGTGCCTTTGCTCTGATCAGCTTCACCTGCCGTCCTCCACCTTCCCGACAGCCACATTTTCAGTGAAAATCCCGTGTAAAATGACAATAAAATTCTTTAAAGCTGTGATTTCTGCCTCCTTTTAGCACAGTTTTTCACAGGTCACATGCAGTCCCTTTCCTGACCCTCTGGCCCAGCAGATGGAGGTCTCCAGGAGGTCCCGGGTTCACAGTAAATCCCCAGCCTCGGAGCAGCCATCAACCTGTCCGGCCCGGCAGGTTCTGTCCCGCTGCCATCCAAGATGACACGTTAAAGGTTAGGGCTGTCACTGTCCGACTCCCTGCCCTGCCTGCACGCTCTCACTCTGCTTCCAACGGGAAATCAACCTGACAGCAGAGAGCAGGAGGAGCTGCCACAGCACAAACAGCTGAGAAGAACAAAGAGCTTTAAACGCCATCTTATCAAGAAAGTCTGCTTTTACTGTCAGACACCAACGTGGGGTGGAAAAAAGGCACCAAGCTGGGGTGAAGATATTAAACAATAAATCAACAGAGATTACATGAATATAACCATGGTGGTTTTCACAGAACCGTGACACAGATAGCTGCTGATTGTGAGTCCAGCCTGAGGCTGAAAAGCGCACAGATTCCCCTCCTGTGTCACACTGACCTCCATTTTAAAACAGTTGAGCCTCATCACACCGAGAAACCTACAACCAAAACACACGCTGCTTGAGCTCTCCGCTCCTGCCCGGCTTGGCAGGGACCTATTTTATCATTTTGCATGCCTCAGATAGTATTAAAGACACAAGTCTGCTGTTAACATTTTCCTACAATGGAACTGATTAATGAGCTACGTCTGACTCTGCAATTAGCAGCCGTACCCTGATGTTATTCCTCTCTACATCACTGCAAAAACAGCTGCTTCAGCCTTACGTTTGAATAACAGGAGCCATGTGAAACTGCATAGAAATGTCATATACTTCTCTAATTTGCATGACCAATTAGAGATAAGTAATTCCTCCAGACTCTCGGGGCTTTTGTTGGAATACATTTACCCGAAGATGCCAGCCGAGGGCAAAGCTAACAACAGCAGCATTAGTTCTGCTAATATTTGACAGACGATGCTTGGAAAAACATTTCAACATTTTCCAGAAATCCTGGCTCCTAACCACAGTTTGCTGTCTTTACCAAAGTGCTTTGCATCAACCAGGCTCTTGTGTTAGAGGTGATACCCCTAAGAGCATAAACTGCACTCAGATAACAGCTATCCTGGATGCCTGTTGACCCTTAGAGGCTTCTAATGAGCATTCGAGTCACTTCTGTCCCAGGTTCTTGTCATTTTTCACTCAGATTACCCACAAGGCCTCCTTCTTAAGCACATTTATTACACATATTTCCATTTGAAAGTCTTTTATTTGGTTTAAAAGTTAAAAAAGCGTGCAAAACAAAAACAAATGAATTTATCTCAATGACCCACACCGACTCACACGGTTAATTTTGATGATTTAAATGCAGCATTATTTCCAATATTTAATCTGAATTCACCTAAAACTGTCCTGAAGTTAACTTAAAGACTGGAAGCAGCGAGGCTTTGGTTGAAAGTCTTTTATTTGGTTTAAAAGTTTAAAAAGCATGCAAAAACAAAAACAAATGAATTTATCTCAATGACCCACACCGACTCACACGGTTAATTTAGATTAAAATATGATTTAAATGCAGCATTATTTCCAATATTTAATCTGAATTCACCTAAAACTGTCCTGAAGTTAACTTAAAGACTTGGAAGCAGCGAGGCTTTGGTTGCTAAAGCATAAAATACAAATATCAACACCAAAAAAGATCACTAATACACTTCTTGCATTTCGCGAACATTAATGACTGCGGCGCTTTCAGAAGGAGTTAAAGCAGGAATCGCTTGATGAACAACAATTGGCTCAGCATTTAAGCCCCATGGGCTGAGCAGTTCATATAAAGAACTGTATGTTCCCCGTGTGCTTATGAATAAATGCAACATGGATGTAAAGCCATAATTCATAACACAGGCCTGAGCACTTCCTCCTGCTGCCATCCAGCTGGCTGATTTAAGACGAGTCTGTTTCACCAAACTGCAGCAGGCGAGCGAGTGCGGGGGGGCAGAGCGGACAGGCAGGAAAACTGGAGCAGAAAATTTGGCCCAATCATACATACAGACACAAATAAAAAAAAAAAACACGCTGAGATGGAGGGAAAAAGGAAGAGCGAAGGATGCTGGGAGTGCAGAGCCAGAAGAGGCCGATTCCAGGAGCTGAAGCGACAGATTGGAGTCCATTAAGGAAAAGACCCGAGTCTGCTGTTACGGTTTTCCCACAGAAGACGGCAGTTTTAAAAACCCAACACAGCTAAACACAAAGCAAAGAGGTTTCACTCTTCTTCCGGATTAAGTAGAGCAGCAAATGAAATTCACAATACCCTGCAAACCATCTATGGAAAGCAGCGCTGCTCCCCTGTGTGAAAGCCAGGAATCTATTTCTGACCAGCTATAAACACGCGCTTCCAGCTGTGTGAGGCTAACAATCACACACTTGAGCTATAAATGTAATCAATGTTACCACCAAAATGTTATCATTACACTCACAGCAGGAGCAGGAACTTAGGGGAGCACCAGAGTTAGGGTTTCCCTGTAATGGCGAAAGAAAACGTGAAGATTTAGACAAAATGGAGGGTTCACCATCCACAGCTGCCTGTGCCATTTAAAGCACACGTGCACTCACACGTGCACTGAAACAAACGACAAACGCTCTAATCGGGCATGAATAAACGCACACATTCATGGGAGTTTAGACGATCAATCCTCAAATTGACAGAGCTTGAGAAAACTCCTGGGCTGGAAATGGGTATTGATCGGCGTGGTTCGACTACAGAGAACCGCTGTGTGTTCAGCTGCTGCTTGTGAGTCAGAGGACGCACTCAGCAGAGATGAAAGCCAGCGAGGCGCCTTGAGATGCTTTTTACCAGGACGTTTAATGCTGAATGAATGCAAAATCTTTCCAAATGTTTTGTTGGCTGTGGAGGAAACCAACGGCCGACAAAACAAGACAGAGAAGTGAAACAGATTGTCCATCTCTGAGGAGTCGGTGGCATTTCTGCAGAATCCTCTTCCCCTCAGACGCTCACATGACCTCCGTGTCTGCAGAGCTGACACAAGTTTGCCTGAATGGAAATGAACCCATTACAAATTCTCTGCCTCATGTGGGAACCAAAACGACTTGTTAAATGTGCACGAAACACTGGATGAAAATGTCATTATCCAGCCGGATTAATAAGGTTCTCTCAGGCGCATTTTCACTTGTATCTCGGGTTTGAAAACTTCTGATTCTTGTCACTCTGTTGCCTCATAATGTGACAAGAAACAGATCCTACAAATGATACATCTGAAGCTTTGGGATGTCCTTCAAGAAGCCTGGAGAACTATTCCTGAAGACTCAAAGAAATGACAGAAAGCTCGTCTCAGAGGGTTCAGGCTGAGTTGGAGAATAAAGGAGCTCAGACCAGATATTCACCTTAAAGCTGCTGAGAACTGTTCAAACCCATTTATGTTTGCCCAAGTTTCAATAAACCACTGCACTTATTTCCTGTTTTTATGACGCTATAAAATTAAACGGATATCTTAAGAGTTTTGCACAACACTGTTCATATCTCAGGACCCTTTTAAACAGGCATGCAAGAGCCTTACAGGACCCTCCATCACATATGGTGAAATTCATTGGGAATAAATCTACTTCACAGCATAAATCAATCTTCACTCCAGGTATCCTCACTTTAAATCCAATAAAATCCAGGAACATATCAGCGTGATCCTCAGCATCTCTTCATATAAATATATAAAAGGACAGTTGTTGGAGACCAGAAATGATTCCTGTTATAAACGGGTTGGATTAATGCCAAACCTGCTTTTTTTTACTTTGTCTCAGACTCATTTTACTCAGTAACGGTATATTACACATCATTCTCTGAAGCTTAACCTGCAGAAAGTGACTAAATCTTCACATAAAACTGAGCTCAAGGGCAGCACAGCCAAGTTGCCTTTTAACCGGCTCCATTTCAGGCGTAATACTTCACATTCTTCCTCCAGTGCTGTTACAAACTGATGGGTTTAAAGTATGTAAACAATGGAAAAAGAGGTTTGTTTTGCTACAGCTGTGGCATCGTAAATGGTGTTTAACGCCCATAAATCAAAGATATTGAATATCCGGGGGTAGTTTTTCCTCCTACGCTGCCTCTATCAGTTAAAAATGCAGCTTTTATATGTTTAGCTTTACTTTCTGAGGTGAAACCGACACTCAAGACAAGTGTAAGATATGAAAGGCAGCCATCATAAGAAGGCAAACGTGATTTAAAGCAATTTCTTTTCTGCCCAATATGCAACTTAAAGGGTTTTCCCCTCATCTTTGATGTCTAATTCTCCATTTTTCTGCATATAATTGGTCTGCAGCTTTACAAAAGTCACACTTACAGGTGAAAACGGTCCCAAACTGCCTGAAATGTGTGTGTGTTTGCTGTTCAGCTTTGTTTTCCTACGTAATGACATCATCACGACACAGAACCCCAGTGACGAGCTTTCCACACATGCACATTTGCTCCCATTATTGCAATTTAGCTGAAAAAGCGTCACCAGGCAGCTGCTGTTGTGTGTTTGGAACAGATATCAACCCTAAAACATTTGCAAGTGAATGCAAAGTAGAGAAGTAATGAATAGTGAGGGAAAGGGGAAGTTGGAAAGTGAAAGGAACACCGAGCCGAGTGTTTCTGTGGCAGTCAACAGTAGGGCTGGGTAAAAATATCGATTTTTCATCGATTTTTCATCGATTTTTGATCGATTTAATTAAAATTCTGCAATATCGATTCATAGAGCATGAGATCGATTTTTTTGTTTCCAGCTTTAACTTTTACAAGTTTAAACTGTCCAATTTACAGGTTTGCACTTAAAACCTGTTGTTTATGGTGAAAATAAACAACAATAAACAATCAGCATCATTGTAATTGTATCATTGTTCCATCCTACTTGTACAATCCAAGCTTTACATTGTAAACCGTGTCAGCATTGGTTGGTTGACATGTTGGAACTACTGTGGACGTTCATATCGCTTCCACAGCTCCATCTGAGGGGTGAATGTTAGTTTTACAGTTAGTCATCGTACCAAAGAGACAGGAGACGTTTCAATGGATCATTTTCAAATCAACCCGGAAGAAAAATCTCTCCGGTGTTCCACAAGGATCGGTTCTTGGTCCACTTCTTTTTTCCTTCTCCCACCGGGTAATTACTTAAAAGAATCATATTATATCTTAGCATTCATATGAGAAAACCTGCATTCTGTATCTGTATTTTGTAATTTTCATTATTTCAGAGCAGATTGAATCGATTTAGGAGATCGGCCACGACACCCAGCCCTATGATGAGAGTAATGAGAGACATTATGACACAAAAGGGCAACAAGAACTGCGTCACAGTTCAGAAACGAGTCAGGAAAATATTGGAATTGTCCAGTTTTTCAGATGTCTTACATTATAATATCAGCCAAATCAAACGGGATCGGTCTGACGTCGTGTTCTGATATCATTTAAGTTTGGATTGTTGTTGTTTCTCAGCTCGTTTCATTCCAAGAACACTTCCCATGGAGGCTGCTCTGAAAACATTTCTTCTCTCTGTGCAACCTCTGTCCTTCCACTCTGAGTTATTGTGAAATGCAGCGAAGCCTCTGGTCTCCTTTCTCCTGTAAAATGTTGAAAGGATTTCGCTGTTGTCGGACACATCCAGGTCAGCCTTTCAGGCTCCATTAAGTGATGGAACAGGTGCTGCCAAAGCTCCGGTAACCTTGGCCAAATACCCACAAGTCCCTGGATTACAGATGTTTGCTAATCAACACAACGTAGCGGCAAATGTGTTCATTGTAGGGAAATTCACCAGAAAGGTGTGAGGTCATAGGTCATAAAAAGGTTCCCATTGAGGAGGCTGATATCAGTTAAAAATGCAGCTTTTATATGTTTAGCTTTTCTTTCTGAGGTGAAACCGACACTCAAGACAAGTGTAAGATATGAAAAGCAGCCATCAAAAGAAGGCAAACGTGTGATTTAAAGCAATTTCTTTTCTGCCCAATATGCAACTTAAAGGGTTTTCCCCTCATTTTTGAGGTCTAATTCTTGATTTTTCTGCATATAAATGGTCTGCAGCTTTACAAAAGTCACACTTACAGGTGAAAACGGTCTGAAATGTGTGTTTGTTTGCTGTTCAGCTTTGTTTCCCTACATAATGACATCATCACGATACAGAACCGCATCACGGCTGCCCAGAGCTTTCCACACATGCACATTTGCTCCCATTGTTGCATTAAGTGATGGAACAGGTGCTGCCAAAGCTTCGGTAACCTTGGCAAAATACCCACAAGTCCCTGGATTACAGATGTTTGCTAATCAACACAACGTAGCGGCAAATGTGTTCATTGTAGGGAAATTCACCAGAAAGGTGTGAGGTCATAGGTCATAAAAAGGTTCCCATTGAGGAGGCTGATAAGTCATAAAGGAGTTAGCCAAAGTCAGGAAGTCTGAATGATTTTTTTGATTGTTTTCCAGATTAAAAACTTTAAAGTACCAGCAGACCAACAGCATACCTACAGAAATGTATTATAGTAAAGGAGAGCAAAGCTCCGGTTTAATACTGGCCACTCAAAGCATTCCCAGATGGCAAATAATAAAGCTGGATGTTAATTTGGCAGCTGCTGGACTAAAAGCATTGAATGCAACACACATCAAACCTGTCCACTGAGGGTATTTGCAGACAATAGATCCCATCAACCCCGCGGTTAATGTGACTGATTGGATTTGTCAGATGCGTTTGCTGTCTCAATCGCTCGCTCTGTTTTCCCAGACAGATAAGCGACTCGGGGAGGCCGATGACGGAGACAGAACCCCAAGGCCTGTTTGATATTTACATGGTCTGGAAGCTGCTCAAAACAGCAGCCAGGAACAGACAGTTACGTCTGACCAGACAGCCTGAGAGGACTTCTGTCCCATTTAGTCTCTCAGCATCACTCAGGATCATTAATGAATCATTTCTGAATTGATAGCAACAAATGTGCGTCCTGTTTGGAATTCGTGGATTAACTGAATGGCGTTATCATACAACCTGGCGGCCTCAGGCCCGTGAGCTCCAGGCGGCAGAGATTCAGGCTGTATCAGAGCGAGGAGCACTGTGAAAGGACATGAACTGACTCACCCACTGGCTCTGTGAAAAATGAATGAAGCCCTGGGCTGATGCAAACTGTTGGTGAGGCTGGAGGTGATGGAGATAAAACTAAGCATGGAGCAGCCTTTTGGTTGAAAATGTTTCTTACTAAACGTGTTTGAGAGCTAACAGCAGAGATCATGTTTCTCCAGGTTTAGCTTCTCTTCATTGGATCCCTGTTAGATTCAGAATAGAATTTAAGATTCTTCTCCTCACTTATAAAGCTCTTAATGACCGAGCTCCATCATATCTTAAAGATTTAATTGTAAGATATTTTCCTAACAGAGCACTTCGCTCCCAAACTGCAGGTTTACTTGTTGTTCCCAGAGTTTCTAAAAGCAGAATGGGAGGCAGAGCCTTCAGTTATCAGGCCCCTAAAAGCAGAATGGGAGGCAGAGCCTTCAGTTATCAGGCCCCTAAAAGCAGAATGGGAGGCAGAGCCTTCAGTTATCAGGCCCCTCTCTGTGGAACCAGATCTGGTAAAAAAAAAATCCTCACATATAAAGCTCTTAATGACCGAGCTCCATCATATCTTAAAGATCTCACAGTTGGATATTTCCCCAACAGAGCACTTTGCTCTCAGGCTGCAGGTTTCCTTGTGGTTCCCAGAGTTTCTAAAAGCAGAATGGGAGGCAGAGCCTTCAGTTATCAGGCCCCTAAAAGCAGAATGGGAGGCAGAGCCTTCAGTTATCAGGCCCCTAAAAGCAGAATGGGAGGCAGAGCCTTCAGTTATCAGGCCCCTAAAAGCAGAATGGGAGGCAGAGCCTTCAGTTATCAGGCCCCTAAAAGCAGAATGGGAGGCAGAGCCTTCAGTTATCAGGCCCCTCTCTGTGGAACCAGCTGCCAGTTTGGCTTCAGGAAGCAGACACCCTCTCTACCTTTAAGATCAGGCTGAAACTTTCCTTTCTGATGAAGCTTATAGTTAGGGATGGCTCAGGTGATCCTGAAACATCCCATAGTTCTGCTGCTATAGGCCCAGCCTGCTGGGGGAGCTCCCATGATGCACCTCTCCTCCCTTTGCTCTCTTTTCCCTGTTTAATTTCTCAAATGATTTTATGTCCATGTGACATTATTGTGGTTATTAACTTGTGTTTCCCTGTTCCAGCAGGTATCCTTTGAATGGTGTTATGGTGTTTTTCCTCCTCTTTTCCCTCTTTTCTGTCTTCTCAAACCCCAGCTGGTCGAGGCGGATGGCCACCCTTCCTGGTTCTGGTTCTGCCAGAGGTTTCTTCCTGGTTCTGCCAGAGGTTTCTTCCTGGTTCTGGTTCTGCCAGAGGTTTCTTCCTGGTTCTGCCAGAGGTTTCTTCCTGGTTCTGGTTCTGCCAGAGGTTTCTTCCTGGTTCTGGTTCTGCCAGAGGTTTCTTCCTGGTTCTGGTTCTGCCAGAGGTTTCTTCCTGTTAAAGGGAGTTGTTCCTTTCCACAGTCCCTCAGGCTCAGGACGGGAGATTGGACTGAAGACAAGTTTCGGTCCAATCTGTTGGTTTCCTTAGCTAGGATATTATTTTTGAATTGGCTCCATATGAATTAATTGGATTATGATTACAATGAATTGAATTCCAATTGGCTTGAATTGGACTATATTACTTAAGTGCCTTGAGATGACAATTGTTGTAATCTGGCGCTATATAAAACTGAATTGAATTGAATTGAATTGAATTGAATTGAATTGAATTGAATTGAATTGAATTGAATTGAATTGACGAACAGCAGGTTCTCTTGTACATATCACTTAACTCTCTCCAGTGCAAACTATCAAACAAAAGCTACATTTTTAAATCTTAGGATGCTACAAAGAATCTTATTGATCATTTCAGAGGAGGTTTATTTAACATCTACACCATGTTTGTGTCTTTTGCAGATTGAGCAGGACTCTGAATGGGGAGGTTAGACAAAAAAAATCCTCGTCTTTATCTGATTCCTTGCTGCTCTTGCTTTTATAAGCTGCATTAGCATCCTGGTATTCACCATGATGTCTCACTCGATGAGTTTTCCAATCAGCATCATTGTCATTGTATCATTGTTCCATCCTACTTGTACAATCCAAGCTTTACATTGGTTGGTTGATATGTTGGAACTACTGTGGACGTTCATATCGCTTCCACAGCTCCATCTGAGGGGTAAATGTTAGTTTTACAGTGAGTCATCGTACCAAAGAGACAGGAGACGTTTCAATGGATCATTTTCAAATCAACCGGAAGAAAAATCTCTCCGGGGTTCCACAAGGATCAGTTCTTGGTCCACTTATTTTTTCCTTCTCCCACCGGGTAATTACTTAAAATAATCATAGTATATCTTAGCATTTATATGAGAAAACCTGGATTCTGTATCCGTTTATTAGAAAACCAGCACAATAACTATTTATTTACAGGATTGTCCAAACAGTCAGTAGGATATCCTGAACTCAGTACTGGACATATTACTCCAGTACTGCGGTCCCTTCAGGAGGCTTTGATACAGAATTATCTTTATCTCTGACCATCACAGTGTCTATAACCAGGTGCTCAGGTGAATCCCAGCATCAGATCTAAGTCTTCTGATGGTGCTTTCAGTGACTGTCGTCCATCTCAAACTGCCTGCTGACCTGAGGTCAGTTACAAGTGTGTCGATATTAAAAAATAAACTCATAACTCTCCTATTGTCACATGCTTACAGTTAATAATCATGTATGCAAATCTATAAGTGTGTATGTGAACTGGTGTGGGCACAGTTTGTAAATATGTCTATAAATATGTATGCATATGCGTATGTTTGTCTGTCTTTGTGCACGAATGTTTTATGCATTTCTTATTTTCTTTGTTCCGCACACTGGGTTTATGTATAATGAACGGTGCTTTCCATCACTATTTACATTCCTAATGTTTTCCTAACCCTAACCCAGTAGTTTTTGATATGTAAACATCTATCTAAACAGTTAAAGAAAAGAAATATACATATATATGTAGTTCATAGAGTTTCATGAACTGCCTTTGGATAAACTGCATTAAAAGTAATGCATGCTTGAACTGAAACGTCCACATTTTTAAATGCACTAAAAGTAATAGTTTCTTTTCCATTGCTTTGTCAAGTGGACGAGAACATGCAGGAGCAGCCTAACAAGTCTAATTTAAAAAAGGAAAGACATCATAAGGTAAAAAAAGATGATTTAAGCTCCCCAACTTTCATATTTCTGCATCAAAGGTGCATCGGGGCTTCTTCTCAAACTCTGTCAGTTCAACTACTCACTCAGGCTTTGAGAAACTGATGAACTAAGCCAACTAAACCCTCGTCTTCACAGAGGGAATTGAGCACACAGAACCTGGAAGGGCGGGTCTCGATTTTGATTGTCAGGGGACATGAGACTAATGATTTAGCAGCTAAGAGAGCTGTGGGGGCCAGTGGAGATGGCACTTATCTTCAATACTTCCTCAAAAATATGCAGGGTGACCTTTCAAGGCCTTGTGAATTGTATAAACTCCACCCAATATTGAACTTTTAACTCTCAACACGTTCCTGATGGATGTGGAAAGACGGAGGACTCGAATCAATCCAGAAAAAAAAGCATGTACAGGGTTCAAGCTGAGCTTTCAGATTCAACAGTTCAGCTGTGACATTTCACACCTGATCCAGATTATGTGCCAAGAGTAGAAACATATCAACAGGGGTAGGATAAAAGCATGTTTTAGTGCTCTTTAGGCTGAATGAAGCCAATCGAGATCGAAAGGACAAAACACTCTGAAGCTTAAACATTCCCAGAGGTTAAGGTGACATTTCCTAATCCTTCTGTTCTCTGCTCAGTCGTCCAAAACTGGTACCTTCTGTTGACTTAACTTAGTCACAAAACGAATGAAGAAATCTTTGACCCAAAAGAACTGAAGAGCAATTAGTATAACAGACGGGCTGGAACAACATCAGTGCCCTGTAACCTGGAGCATTTCTCTAATCCATCACTGCATGATGCCTGATAATAGGTTAGCAACTCCTTTAACATTTCATTTCAAAATGACCCCTCTTTTCTTTCTATTTTCCTTCTTAAAAAGGCTCCTAACTCAAGGGATGAACCAGTGTTGTGTCGGCACATAACAGACAACTTAGCAAAGAAGCCGTTTTAAATTGGATCTTTAGGCACTTTGTCACAAAGACACATCATTTGTTCCCATTTCTTTAGCTGCATCTATGAAAAACAGCAAAGAAAACACAGTTTGACAGACAGAAAATAGGATTTCTGCAGCAACAAGGTGATTCCCAAAGAGCTATTAGCTGAAAACTTGGCATATCTCAGCATGGTGTGCAGTGTGTCCTTAAAACATTTGAGGAAACTGGACAAGTGGAGGACAAAAGAAGAAGTGTCAGGCCTAAAAAACTATCTACAGCAGATGAACAGGATCTGAAAGTGATGTCCTTAAGAAAGAGGAAAAAATCCAGCTGTGACCTGACAGGACCTGAGAGATGCATCTGGACCTTCAGCTGATCCATCTACTGTTGGCCCAAGCCTCATCAGAAATGGTCTCCATGGAAGGGTGGCTGTCAAGAAGCCGTTCTTAAGGAAGGGAAACAGGGAGAAAAGGCTGAGCTATGCCAAATGACACAAGAAGTGGACTGAAAATCAGTGGCAACAGGTCTTATGGAGGGATGAATCCTCCCCAGAGCCCGGACCTCAACATTATTGAAGCAGTGTGGGATCATCTGACAGAGAACGGAACAAAAGGCAGCCCACATCCAAAGAAGAGCTTTGGGATGTCCTTCAAGAAGCCTGGAGAACTATTCCTGAAGACTCCTTAAAGAAATGACAGAAAGCTCGTCTCAGAGGGTTCAGGCTGTGTTGGAGAATAAAGGAGCTCAGACCAGATATTCACTTTAAAGCTGCTCAGAACTGTTCAAACCCATTTATGTTTGCCCAAGTTTCAATAAACCACTGCACTTATTTCCTGTTTTTATGACGCTATAAAATTAAACGGATATCTTAAGAGTTTTGCACAACACTGTTAAACTCTCAGAACCCTTTTAAACAGGCATGCAAGAGCCTTACAGGACCCTCCATCACATATGGTGAAATTCATTGGGAATAAATCTACTTCACTCCAGGTATCCTCACTTTAAATCCAATAAAATCTCATCAAATATTTTGACACTATTGCGAAAAAAGTTATTCAGGGTAAAGAATCTAAAAATCTCAAAATGGAGACAATAGTTTTTATCATTTATATGATACTTTACATTTTTTTCCGTGAGAAGTCAAACACCCTCATGTGTGCAGAAATAACTGAGACACCTGCACTGACCCATAGAATATAATAAAAAGATAAGAACTGACAAATATGAACTGTACGTGTAAATATGTAACTTATCCATATAGAGCGGAAGCTCAGTCCTCATGAGCAAACAAGTCAGAGTTACTGAGTTCGAAAGGCGTCTTCTTTATCTTGTACAAATATGGTGGAAAGAGATGTTATTCAGTTATGAATTGGCTTAGATTTTCCATCCTTTTCAAATATATATTAGCGCTCTTTTAGCGCATCCAGATAACAGCAGTGTTCAATCAACACTCCCCACTTGTGCAGCCACCACTTCTTTGCTCATTTCCAAGAGAATCTTGGAAGAAAAGGGAGGTTATTCCTGTCATGGCAACACAGGGACCAGCAGCAGTATAAAGAGGAGTCCTCATCCATTAAATTTGACCAAACTCTATTTGTTTAAGTTTAATTATTATTTAGCGTTACACCCTGTTAGCTTTGGTTTGATCAAAGTTAAAGCTTTTGTTAGATCTGATTATTCTGTTTCAACAGAATTTTGATTGTATTTAAAGTTTAACCCAATCTTGAAAAATCATCTCATTACTTTGAATGCAGACCTGGGGACTCGAACTCGTGACTCGGACTCGAGTTGCACTTAAGGCTCACTAAACTGTGACTTCAGACTTGACTTGGTTATTACTATTAGTCTCATCATTTGTCATCATTTCTCTGGCTCTGAGCTCACCAAAATCACGTCATGCGCCAAGTGTGAAGCGCACATCTTCATTATCATACATTTGATGCATTACTTCAGTGTTAGACAAGTGGGAAAAGTTCTCCAGGAGTGCCTCGAATGATGTTATGGATACAATGCCTTCACACAGACAGCAGTGTGCAAAGAGTGCGGCAAAAAAATCCAAGATTTTGGTTCAACTACATCAAACTTCATCCGGCATCTGAAAACCCACCCAAACCGGTTAGTCACTTGCTAACGTGAAAGATGTTAAAATTAGCAATTAGCCATCAAACTAGCCACAACGAACTGTGTGTGCTAATGCTGTGAACAGGCAGATTGTATATTTATTTCTAGCTCAAAGTCTGGAGACTTGACTTGGACTCTTGACCAGAGACTTGAGACTTGACTTGGACTCTTGACCCTCAGACTTGAGACTTGACTTGGACTCTTGAGCAGAGACTTGAGACTTGACTTGGACTCTTGACCAGAGACTTGAGACTTGACTTGGACTCTTGACCCTCAGACTTGAGACTTGACTTGGACTCTTGAGCAGAGACTTGAGACTTGACTTGGACTCCTGCTCAAAGTCTAGAGACTTGACTTGGACTCTTGACCAGAGACTTGACTTGGACTCGAGCTCAAAGTTTAGAGACTTGACTTGGACTCTTGACCCTCAGAGACTTGAGACTTGACTTGGACTCTAGCTCAAAGTTTAGAGACTTGACTTGGACTCTAGCTCAAAGACTAGAGACTTGACTTGGACTCTTGACCCTCAGAGACTTGAGACTTGACTTGGACTCTTGACCAGAGACTTGACTTGGACTCTAGCTCAAAGTTTAGAGACTTGACTTGGACTCGAGCTCAAAGTCTAGAGACTGGACTTGGACTCTTGACCCTCAAAGACTTGAGACTTGACTTGGACTCTAGCTCAAAGACTAGAGACTTGACTTGGACTCTTGACCCTCAGAGACTTGAGACTTGACTTGGACTCTTGACCAGAGACTTGACTTGGACTCGAGCTCAAAGTCTAGAGACTGGACTTGGACTCTTGACCCTCAAAGACTTGAGACTTGACTTGGACTCTAGCTCAAAGACTAGAGACTTGACTTGGACTCTTGACCCTCAGAGACTTGAGACTTGACTTGGACTCTTGACCAGAGACTTGAGACTTGACTTGGACTCTAGCTCAAAGACTTGAGACTTGACTTGGACTCCAGCTCAAAGACTAGAGACTTGACTTGGACTCTTGACCCTCAAAGTCTAGAGACTGGACTTGGACTCTTGACCAGAGACTGGAGACTTGACTTGGACTTGTAAAAAATTATCCTCTGTTTGAATGCAAACCTTTGACATTAAGACACAATGACAGCTACTGAGCTGTGATCCACTCCTGTAAAACCTTAATTATATTCTAACCTATACATTTCCAATCCAAATTCTGATCCAGCCTTTAAGTCGGTCTGTTTCACTCAACCCTTCCCTCAACAACCAAGACTGCCTTATCAATAAAAACACATAATCAGACATTATAGGAGGCCAACACTGACAACATAGTTAAAAGTCAAGGGACCACATAAGGACCACGTTAGAAAACAAGGAGCCAATTATATATCAAATGTCCATGCATAATTATTTATTTTATTATGCAGTTTTATATATATATATAAGCTCTAAATATGTCACAGTTTGTAAGTATTACTCATCTATACTTTAGGGGCCAGTGCACCTCTGCTCCTGCCCATGGATAAAGCTTTTTAGATCCTTTTTAGATTCTAGTTCATTCGAAGCACGGGAGAAATCACAAAATAAGAAGGGCAGAATAATAAGATAGCTCAAGTAACATGGATGATTTCCTCTCGAATTAGGCTTCTTATTAATATGACAACAGCTGTTCTCTATGCCAAAACACACACAAGCAGAGACATTGAATCTTCAACGCTCTAAAGGGCACTCCTGCATTATATTATCCATTTATCAAGCATCATATCAGAAAACAGATGTTGTTCTGGAAAGAAACAGCAAATATCACATTTTGTAGTTGACTTTAGAGGAATTTGAAGACTCCTGCTGCAAAAACTCCCTGTTAGTGACCCAAAATAGTGACTAAATTGCAACATGAGAAACCATGAACGGGACACACATTTCTCTTCAGCACCACACAGATGTGAAGATGTAGGGAAAGGATGAAAAAAGCAAACCTGAGTGAATGTTAAATGTCTCCTCACTAACCAGTGAAGCTGCCTGGATGATCAGATGAGCCCAACGCCTCATTATTTTACACTTTAACATGCATGGCTGTACAATTTCCATGCAGCACGGCAGATTTATGTTTTTTTTCTATGAAATTCATTTCACCACTGAGTAATCCTCGAGTCTTTTTACGCCTGTGTTCCCTGAGCGAGTTCTGCACAAACAGCATAGTGTACAGGTGCTTAAACAAGTGCAGATACATATATTTATGAGCAGCGTGTGGTGGATGTTGCTGAACATAGCCACTTGTTTATTGGCAGGAAATTAGACTCTTCCTGTGCTTACACCAGCTTTTAACTACAGCTGCTTTTTTATCATCCAACTTCTGTCATTTCTGCACCAACTAGTGAATTATTTTAAAGGAGAACTCCGGGGTTTTTAAACCTTATTTCTGGCATGAAATACGTTCATCTGCTCACCGAGAACAGTTTGGTGAAAGTTGGCGTCCTTCGGAAGATATTTAGATAAATGGAGATCCATATAACGGGATAAATAAGGCATTATCTGTCTTTATTTCACCAATACTTTAAGAAGAATGAATGAATGAACGTGTGCTATAGCTCTGTTAGCTCATAGCTGCTGTTATGTGGCTACTTGCAGCTATAGGAGAGCTAACGGAGGGATTTCTACACAGGCACTCTACTGGGACCACTTCATCCACACGCCCCCCTGCAGCACAGTTTATTCACTCCGTGCTCTGTGACAGTCGGCTAACTTCACACAGAGTTTGCTGCTGATAGTTTTGTGCAACATGGCAGGATATTTATCAGATTTTGTCAATGTGAACGACGACTTTGAGTAAAATGGACGTTCTTACCATGTCTTACCATGAAATACGTTCATCTACTCACAGAGAACAGTTTGGTGAAAGTCGGCGTCCTTCTGAAGATATTTAGATAACTGGAGATCCATATAACGGAGTGAACGGGGCTTAGAGGATGCAGCCTCTAAATAAGGCATTATCTGTCTTTATTTCACCAATACTTTAAGAAGAATGAATGAATGAACGTGTGCTATAGCTCTGTTAGCTCATAGCTGCTGTTATGTGGCTACTTGCAGCTATAGGAGAGCTAACGGAGGGATTTCTACACAGGCACTCTACTGGGACCACTTCATCCACACGCCCCCCTGCAGCACAGTTTATTCACTCCGGTAAGAACGTCCATCTTACTCAAAATCGTCGTTCACGTTGTCAAAATCTGATAAATATCCTGCCATGTTGCACAAAACTATCAGCAGCAAACTCTGTGTGAAGTTAGCCGACTGTCACAGAGCACGGAGTGAATAAACTGTGCTGCAGGGGGGCGTGTGGATGAAGTGGTCCCAGTAGAGTGCCTGAGTAGAAATCCCTCTGTTAGCTCTCCTATGCCATAAATAAGGTCTAGGTCTAAGTTCCCCTTAAAAGTATGTGTCATTTCAAGCATTTTGACAAATATTTCCCATCTTCCACATGAAGGAGGACCGGATCAACATCACAGAGACTTTACTAACATGCTCACCCCTGAGAAACATATCGGACTCTTTTAGCTGCGTGCATCTGCTTCGTGCTGCTGAACAGATCTGGAAAACTTCAGCTCGTTGCTGCTAATAACACGGATGATGAGAGTGAGGTTTGTTTTTTACGAATGCCAGAAGCATCAGCATGTAAAGTAATATCTGCCACCCTGCAGCTACACTGATAATCAAATGGCATTATCTGTCGACCGGCTGACTTTCCACGATCATAACAGAACCATGAAATAAGCTGCTTCCTTCTGGGTTACGGCACTTTTACAGCCAAAGTAGTATGTTTAAACAGGTTTTTTTCCCCATAGTTTTTATCCTAAGAGCTTTAAGGACCACACTGTATGCAGAACCGGTCCAATAACTGCCAACAACACGATGTGATGACATCACAGTGTATTTCACAAGCTGTGTTGGGCCCATTTTTTAGGTATTTAGGTTAGTTTAGTGGTTTTATGTTGGACTGCAGATGGGAGCTGCAAAGGTAAAAGAAATCCATTAGTTTCATCTTTTTGCTTTTATTGCTGTCGGTTTCAGAGCCCGCATGTGAGATAAAGTCATTAAAAGAGTATTTCTGTGCAGAAAACCTGAGCTCTTCCCACTATTGTTGCCCGACACACTCGATAAATGTGTTCTCATTGATGTCGATTGGATCTGGAGCCAATAAATACCCTCGACTACAAGCTATTCAGCATGGGACTGAACGCTGATTAAACTCTTTCCTATTACACTAAAAAGCCAGATGTTAGAAGGTGTTAGTGGGACATTCGTGTAGGATATCTGTTGCCAACAGGTCCTGATGAGCTGGAGGTTTGGAGTTAGTTTCCTGTTGGCTTTTCAGTTATAGTCAGAACTCCAACAATGAAACAAAATGATAAACATGAATCCATGTAATAACTTTGTGACTGACATGTTCTGGTTCCTCTTTATCTTGTTAAACGACTGAAGGTAGACTTAAAGAAGCTGAGATCTTTTGGGTAAAATCATGGCTGGTGAAGCTTCAAGCTGTGTTTTGACATGAGAAACTTTCCAAATGGACCGACTGGAGGTTCCTTGTCTTACGCTCCCTGAATCCACCCTGGTTCCAGTTCAGGTCGAGGGTAATCAATACTTTCTGATCGGTCATGTACGTTTAGCCTCTTATGTCACAGCTCTGTCTCAATCATCTCCAACATAGCTCTTACCTATGGCGTAACCACGCATTCTTTGGGGGGGGGTCGTGTCCCCCCCAATATTGAGAAAATACCAACCTGTCCCCCCCAATATACAGAAGAAAATATGTAAAATGCATGTTCTCCTTTTCTGAACCCTGTCAAGGGATCGGTCTCTTGTTATGTCTTATTTATTTTCAATTTATTTCCGTGTGTTACCGTGGTAACGTAACGCTAACACTCTAGCCAATGAGAGTGACCCACCGGGCGCGCCGCCGTCTCAGCAGCGGCTCTCCTTATCTTTACGTTGGACTTCTACTTTTGACGGAGCCGCTGCTCAACAGAGCAGATTGTACCAGAACAGGAAATCCAACACAGAATCAACAAAATAAACTTCCGCCCCCTTTCAAAATAAAACAACTTAAAACAAAAATAACATTAGACTATTAGACTTTTCATTGTTAATGCACATTTTGAGACATTGACACAATAGAAATTAACCTGGACTTAAAGTCCTCGGCACATTTTGTGTTAAAGGAAAAGTCTAATTTGTTACATCATTAGTTGTCCTTATTAAAATATTTCCATAAACATGCTTTGGGTATTTGGTCGTTTTCCATTGGAAGCTGTCCTATTTGCTACAGAACTACTGGAAGAGCATAATTGTAATTGGTAGGTGTGTTTAAGGTCAGTAAACAGTAAGCAACTAACCAAAACAAAGTGGGGGGGCAGTCACTGTCTCGGAGAAATTACACTATTCCTTTAGATGTGAACTTACATGGTCAATGTAGTCCTCTAAACTATGTTCTAAATGTCCAATTTGTCATATATAAATAAAGAATTGTAGATAATGCACTTAACAATTTTGTTTTTCTTGGACCCCCCAATGTGTAAACCATGGTTACGCCCTTGGCTCTTACGGTTAGTTAACTTTCAGATACATTGAGCTGCAGGAAATGGTTGCACAGAGCTGAGTAGCTGAGGTTAAGAAGAAGTAAGAGCAGCAAATCAGAGAAATAAACTGTTACTTTCTGACTGTTTTTGGTTTCAAAAACATCTTTACAAGCCTGTGAGAAGGTGGCGTGATGCTGACTGGCCTGACAGAAGAAAATCACTGGGGATAAAAGCGCCTGGTACTTCTGCCTGAAATGCACTCTTGTTGTTTGGTTAGTTAAGATTAGTAAAGGTGAATCATCTCATTTACTTTGAATAACATCAGGTTTGCACAGGGAAAGCTGCTGGAGTCTGACCCGCACATCACGGTCCGATGCTGACAAGCAAGAGTCCCTTTCTGGTTGTGAATTTAAGACTAATTACCTGATTGCAGTTTAGGAGAAGTGTTCAAAGCCGGTGAGGGTCCTCACGAGTATAGAAGTTCAAATGCAACATGGGTACGAGTTGTTGAGGTAGGAAGGTGACAACCATCGAAGAGTGTGAGCAGTTTCTTCTTCTCAGAGTGACGGTCTGTGCAGAAAGCCTCAGAGGCAGTGCTGATACATGTGCTGACGCACACACACACACACACTTTTGTATACAAAAGCACAACTGTCATGGCTCATGTGTGCATAAATAAACACACACACACACACACACTGTTTATTAATGAAAAATGTGGACAGTGTGTCTGAGAAATATGCGACCTCTGACCGGCCCACGGCTCCACACTCGTTTATGTACACAAACACACACAAACACACACACACACACACACACACACATCCATCAGCCTGAAGGTTGCCATAAAGAAAACAAGAAGGGGCCCTGCCGGCAAAATGTAAACCCAACCACACATTTAAAGAGAAAGGGGCACAAACGCAGTCTTTCTTCAGGAAGTCGCAGATAACGACAGGAAAAAAAACTCCACGAAGCCCAAAAGTTTGAATAACGTAAGAGACTCTTAACACTGTCCCTCAAATTTCAGCCACTGAGATGAAATCTTAGTTTATTCATAAAATCAAAGCTGTAATGACCTGCCATTACGTATAAAAACAGTCATGTGGGTTGTTAAGATGAGCCAACCTCAGTTAAATTCTGCTTATCCAAGTAAAGTCTCAGAGAGTAAAAGGATCTCTTCAAAAGATTAAGTTCTGCACAAACCTGCTGATGAGGCATTGATCTGAATCAGGTGCGTTGAAGCAGGGAAACGTCTGAAACCTGCAGGACAGTGGCCCTGGAGGACCGGATGGGGGGATCCCTGGCCTACAAAGAGCTTAATGGAACGGCTCCCATCTACTTGAATGCTCTTGCAAAGGCTTCTGTCCCAACTGGGTCCCTCCGTTGGTCCCAGGATTGTCGTCTAGCAGCTCCTACACCACGCCTAAGACAATCCAAACTCTGTTCATGTGTCGTCCCACGATGGTGGAATGACCTACCGAGCGCTACCAGAACAGGTTCCTGTCTACCTCCAATGAAGCCCCAGCTCCTCAGAGAGCATCTCCTACCCTGTAGGTCCCTCTATGCCTGCACTCTGTCCCCATCACCTCTGACAGAGCCTGACTGCTGGTTTCCTTCTATGTAGCTTGTTGTTAGCTTTGATATTAGCTTAATGTTATATCCTCCACACTGTAAAAAGGACTAACTTGCAGTAAGTAATATTCAGTCATACTGTGTGTTAATTTAAAAGCTCCGAATGAATCCTGATTTGAAACTCTGTGTTCCAACTTTCCATGAAGGGAGGAGAGGATTTGGGCCCCGTTACTAAACCTGCTGATAACCCACAGCTTCAGGCAGCTCTTAGTCATCACTTATTGATAGAAAACATACGATGTAGAATATGTTCAACTCGATGCCGAGGGGTGGGAGTCGCTGCCAGGCGCTCGAATGAGCAAGTTCGAGGCTTCTTTCTTTCTTTTTCTGGTGTTTTTATGGAGAAGTTGGTCTTTTTAAATCCCCTGAATATTCTCTGGTATCTTCAAGAAACTGAACATTGAAGCAATCCAGCTCCATAAGTAATAAGCCAAGAACTCTTTCTGCATAAGAGGGAAGTAGCTTTTCCTCTCCCTGCCTCTGTCCTTCAGATCAGGCCCAGGGTCAGACCATATTTGGAGTTTGTTTGAGCTGCAGCACCAGATGTGTGGTGTTAAGGGCAGCAGAGCAGTTCAGATGGCGTCAGGTGAGGCGTCGATCCCAAAAATACGCTCAGCAAGTCGGCTGGCATCAAAATTAACGCCGTTTTCCCACAACAAACTCTCACCTGAACCGGAAACAGCAGAGCATAAATCAGACACTATCAGCCGGCCCATAAATAATCACCAGATTGGTTTAGGGAGTGATTTATAGAGATAATCATCGCAAAGTCCCGAGAAACTGCTGACTGTGCACGTTCACATATGAGTCACCGTGAGTTTTAAGGATTTAGTGGGAACTGATTCTGTCTTTTTGAGTTTGTTTGAACTCTTTTAAAACTCTGATTCGATACATTATTATGAGGGTAGTTGCTTATGACTTTAATAAGAGAAACACTGCATTTTGGGTACTATCTGCAGAAGTGTCAGCATGTAAAAACTCACAAAACAGCGAGAAGATGACCTGAAATGATAGAGTTTTTGTGTTAATCTACACAAGAAAGGCCAAAGTGCCATAAACTCCACAGTTCAGCAGCTCTGTCTCCCTCATAAAATTGACATGATTGAGCTTTTAACCACTTTTATCTCACTGTTCTCATCAACCATCAGATTATAAATGATGTGGAGTTTGTTTCCAGGGACTTTATTACCCATCGGTGTGGCTCTCTGCTGTATCTGTGGATCCCAGCTTCTAAAATGTTATTTCTTTATTCATTCTTTTCATCCTCTTTGTATCTTAAAAGTGCTTTAAATAGTCTGCCCCATCAGCACGTCCAGCTTCCACGTCACCTGGTAAATGTCATGCCGTGACCTCAACAAATCTGCGCCACCTTCTACTTTTAGGCTTTTAGTTGATGCCCTTCTGGAAGCAGATGGAGGACGGCTTTGTCTACCAGCAGCAGTACGCGACGTCGAGGTCAAACTAATAGCGCCGCTGCAATAAAAGGCTACTCTAGACTTAGAATAAAGTCCTTGAAAGACGAAACCAAGTTTTCCTCTGCTCAGGGTGCTTTCATTTAATCACAAGACCGTTTGATTTGAATGCTTCACTCAGGTGAGGAGACACCGTTTCACTGAATAAGACGATGTACTTTACTTCCACAGCTTGGAAGGCACTGATGGAGGCAGCTGAGAGGATCTGTGACCTCTGGTGGCCTTTCTTTCCTGGTTTTTCATTAACTACATGATGTTAGGAAGTCGTTGCTTGTTTTATGAATCTCTAAATTGTCCAAATGAAGTATTTTTGGTGAAGTTTTCAGTCAAACCAAACAGACTGAAAGAGAAAGTAAAAAACAAGCTTATTGCTGTTATGTGTACAGACAACACGGGTTCATCCCTTGAGTTAGGAGCCTTTTTAGGGTTGAATGATCCATAGGTCAGAGTTAAGAGGCTTAAACAAAAAAAGGCACAAGCACTGGACTGGAAAATGAGTGAAAAAGCAGCCAAAGTCCAAAGGAAGCTATTTCTCAAGCAGGTTCCTGGTTAAAATGCATGTTCTCCCCGTGGATGTATAGGTTCTCTTGTTATGCTTGTTAAGCTAATGAGTCTATATTAACCCTAAAGGTGAATGTGAGCATGCATGGTTTGGTTTAGTGGTGCTTATTGGCACCAGCTCCATATTAAAGTGAACTGCTCCTCCAGTGGAAAAGGAGCAGACCCCTGAGCTGAAAACAAAAGTAACAATCACCAAAATAACGCGAATCAAACCAGAGTTTTCCTCTTTCTTTTGTGCTGTGTTGCCCAGACCAATTGCAGCAATTGCAACGGTGGAGTTTTCAGGGAGGCTGCAGGAGGAAACACACCAAAGAAAAGCTTTGACTGAACCAGGTGAGCAGGAGGAAACACACCAAAGAAAAGCTTTGACTGAACCAGGTGAGCAGGAGGAAACACACGAAAGAAAAGCTTTGACTGAACCAGGTGAGCAGGAGGAAACACACCAAAGAAAAGCTTTGACTGAACCAGGTGAGCAGGAGGAAACACACCAAAGAAAAGCTTTAACTGAACCAGGTGAGCAGCAGGAAACACACCAAAGAAAAGCTTTGACTGAACCAGGTGAGCAGCAGGAAACACACCAAAGAAAAGCTTTGACTGAACCAGGTGAGCAGGAAACACACCAAAGAAAAGCTTTGACTGAACCAGGTGAGCAGGAGGAAACACACCAAAGAAAAGCTTTAACTGAACCAGGTGAGCAGCAGGAAACACACCAAAGAAAAGCTTTGACTGAACCAGGTGAGCAGCAGGAAACACACCAAAGAAAAGCTTTGATTGAACCAGGTGAGCAGCAGGAAACACACCAAAGAAAAGCTTTGACTGAACCAGGTGAGCAGGAAACACACCAAAGAAAAGCTTTGACTGAACCAGGTGAGCAGCAGGAAACACACCAAAGAAAAGCTTTGATTGAACCAGGTGAGCAGCAGGAAACACACCAAAGAAAAGCTTTGACTGAACCAGGTGAGCAGGAGGAAACACACCAAAGAAAAGCTTTGACTGAACCAGGTGAGCAGGAGGAAACACACCAAAGAAAAGCTTTAACTGAACCAGGTGAGCAGCAGGAAACACACCAAAGAAAAGCTTTGACTGAACCAGGTGAGCAGGAGGAAACACACCAAAGAAAAGCTTTGACTGAACCAGGTGAGCAGGAGGAAACACACCAAAGAAAAGCTTTGACTGAACCAGGTGAGCAGGAGGAAACACACCAAAGAAAAGCTTTGACTGAACCAGGTGAGCAGCAGGAAACACACCAAAGAAAAGCTTTGACTGAACCAGGTGAGCAGCAGGAAACACACCAAAGAAAAGCTTTGACTGAACCAGGTGAGCAGGAAACACACCAAAGAAAAGCTTTGACTGAACCAGGTGAGCAGGAGGAAACACACCAAAGAAAAGCTTTGACTGAACCAGGTGAGCAGCAGGAAACACACCAAAGAAAAGCTTTGACTGAACCAGGTGAGCAGCAGGAAACACACCAAAGAAAAGCTTTGACTGAACCAGGTGAGCAGCAGGAAACACACCAAAGAAAAGCTTTGACTGAACCAGGTGAGCAGGAGGAAACACACCAAAGAAAAGCTTTGACTGAACCAGGTGAGCAGCAGGAAACACACCAAAGAAAAGCTTTGACTGAACCAGGTGAGCAGGAGGAAACACACCAAAGAAAAGCTTTGACTGAACCAGGTGAGCAGGAGGAAACACACCAAAGAAAAGCTTTGACTGAACCAGGTGAGCAGCAGGAAACACACCAAAGAAAAGCTTTGACTGAACCAGGTGAGGCTGCTGTCAGAATAGATTTATCTTGTGTTTTTGCATGAATCAAATGCATTTCATTCTGACAAAGCAGTAAATATCTCTTTCAGCCTCTCAAAAACTGAAGATGAACACAAACGTAGCTAAATGTGTCATTTCAGTCTTAAGGTTTCAGACAACATCTGATAACCAGCAGAGAAAAAAACCAAAGATTCGCGTTAAATGTCAAACAAAAATGGAAATGAGGAAAATAAACTAGAGCATCCTTTCGGTTTGTGGATATTGGCTGTCAGGCTCAATTTATACACAGACTGGAAGCATTACACAGTAGGGGGTTAATTTGAATTTGAGATATTGTTTATCCAGCCTCTGTTTTCCTTGTTTAATTTAAGTGATTCCCATCATTTATCCTGGAGACGAGCCATAAGATTTTCCATCATACTTCTATTCCTTTCCTGTCAGGGTTGAACCGGATGAACTTTGGTGTTAAAAAACCAAAACCTTCGCATTCTGTGAAGGAAGCTGAGACATATTTAATAAGCACCAGTTGAGTCTGGTATCTTCTTTGTAAGATACTGAAAAGAAGCTTCAAGTTCTTTAGTTCTACTTTCTAACAGAGGACGAGAGTTGTTTTAATTAGCTGCCGCCGACTCGTCAAAGCAGGACAACAACTTCTAGAAACCTGCAGAGCATTTAGCCACCTATTTATGGAAATTAAACCTTTGTTCCCAAATCACTTCTCCATAAATAGAAGCAACGTCCTCAAAGGACACGCATCCTCTGGGAAAAGCAAAATGGAGCGTGTCCGCAAAAAAAGGGAGAATTTCCTCCTGAAAACACAACCATCAACTGTAATTATTCCAAGTGAGATCTCTCACCAAGGAAAAATAAACCCCTGAATTTCGTTATAGATTCCTTTCCAGGCAGTTTCTTATATGAACGGAGGTGGATTAGTGTTTAAGATGAACGTGGCATTTTGTTGCATCTCTTTCACTGATATATTTGGATTATTTGCACTTTTTCTATGCTAACCATCTCAGGAAAATATGAGCCTCACACAAAGTGGAAAATTACCACTTCCTCCAGGGAGGAAACACATTACCAACATCAAAAGTCGCCTCACATAAAGTTTCAGCCACCTTGAGATGCCTTTGTTATCATCTAATAGCATCACTGATAGTGTAACGAAGGCAGTGCACCTCCCCAGTCATTGGTAATAAAATTGTGGAAGTTTTTAGAGGCTGAGGAAGATTTAGCTTCGCTTTTTTAAAATAATCTGGATTATATCAGATAGATATCTTCCTCGCACACCAGTTAGTCGTGGAGTTCTGCAGGGCTCTGCGCTTGGACCCATATCTTTTACATTATAGTTTTCACTGGGAAAAATGATCAAATAGCCTCATGAAAGCTCTTAAAACTCACAAAATGGAAGCTGCTGAGCTGTGTCACACTTTATTTTCTGTCTGTGTGCGGTTGCACGAACACAAAGATAACCGAATATGTCACTAAATGAGTTGTTAGGAATTGCCAAAGGCAGGAAAGTCCCAGACCCAGTTCTTCCTGCACTTTCTCTCACTTTAAACCAGTCAGCATGATGAACACCAAAACTCTGAAGCTGAAACAGCTAAACAGAAACCGTCGTCCTAAATTTCATGACTTACAACAGTGATTTCCTCATTTTTAACTTTGACATGTAAAACTTCCTTTGCACAAATGGAAACTAAAGGACTGTTCTCAGCCTTATGGTTATAAAGTGGCTGCCATGTCGCACTGCCAGGGCAGTGACTGATTGTTTTATGTCCCAAGAACAGGACCCGGGAGGGAAGAAGGACTCACAGGGACACTGTCACAGCTAAATGTTGATCTATTGAACGATTATCTCGAAAGGCCATGTGAACATTTAAGTCTAATCTTTAAGCTTTAGCCTGAGATGCATTACGCAACAGGAAAACACAAGCATGATCTTTGCAAGCTGATACTTTATCACACCATGCTACACATGGAGAAAAGAAGTCATAAAGAGGTCCTTTAAGAAATATAGACTTTAAGCTATGAGTTATTCAGCCTTCAGGGATGAAACATTACAGAAATAAAGCTGCTACTGCGCCAAAGGTTGGATTAAAGTGATGACCAGTGGTGTTTTTTCTCACTTCCTGATTTAACTAAGCATGAATTATTTTGTTGTGTTACTTAGGAAGTCGGTACATCTACAGAATAAACAGTTTCCCTTTTTAGCTCTTCAATAAAAAAAGATAATATAATATAAATATAAATCTTATTTCTTTTTTCATCTCAACTTTCAGTCTCACCAGAATTCATCCAAATGCAGCAGAGTCACAATTCACGGTTATATTTCGTGAGATTGCCATTGAGTGGGAGTGAAGTAGAAAAGTAAAATGGAAAATATTGTGTAAGACTTAGGACTTCTGTGAAAAGTGCTGAATATATATATCACGATGAAGCAAGATCGGATTCATCAGGGCGATAACAGGCCTGCAGTGACCTTAACTAAGCAAGGAAAACATGAACCCTTTACAGGCAAAATGCAAAGTTTGCAGTTTATTTAGTTCCTGATCAAGCATAGATCGATAAACGTCACTGAAGGCAACACATACCCATACTTTAAATGATGCTAAAAGTCTCATATATTAGTAGTTTAAGTATGAGGCAGCATAAAGCAGAAGGAGGTGAATAGTAAACTGGGGTTTGTATCATGTGCTTATTTAATCATTTCGGTTTAGGCCAAAAATTGACTTGGTTTAGTAGAAATAAGTTTGTGTTGATATAAAGTTTATATCTAAATATATATATTATTATATTAATATATATTATAAACGCTTTTACAGCATCGACCACATGTGAAGTGAAACTTCTCCCATCTCCAAGAAGGTGAAAAACTCAACCAGAGGTCAGACTGGGAAAGTTTCTGCTTTAAGGGGCTTGATAAAGTCAGCAAAATATGACCGTAGACAAAGTGGAAAGAGTCTCTCACAGACTCTGTCTGAATGGAGACAAATTGATGCGACACGGAGCACAGACATCTTCTGGCTGGTTGCTCAGCCCGTCAGAGTGATGCGGAGTCTGAATAGATTCTTCAGTTTTACTGCTTTCTAAGGTAGGTGCGTAAAGGAACTGGTGCAGATGACACGGTTCTGACACATCAAGGTGATTTTGCACTTCTGCAACCATGAAGAGTCCCGACCCAGTTACACAACTGTGTTTGAGGACAATTGTGCTTTTAAAGTTCTGAAACTTACATTATTCGCCCATTAATTGTGCTTCATAACAAGAAATAACAAAGTCAGCTAAAGGGCGCACGCTTGATTTGAAGGGTATCCGGTTTTAAAGCCGTGCGTTTTACTGCTTTTCTTCGGCTGCACGGGAGCAGAACAAAATGAAAGCGCTGACATTTATGCAAATGCTTCATAAAGCTGATGTGGCTTTTATATTCCTGCACACACTGAGAGACAGTGACCGTTTCATGGGTTTTATTTGTGTCCACGTGACGATTGCATACCTTTTAGCTTTTTCCCCCCCAAATATTTATGTCGATTACACGCTTATTACCATAAGCAAGTAGCCAAAACCAGCACCAGGAATGTGCTCCAAAAGCTTAACGAGTTGCGCTCGAGGAAAGGCCAAAGCGACACTCCTCTGATCCACTGTTGACATGAAAATATTACCAAGCGCAGTCTTAAAAAGTCTTACAAGAGACAAAGATTATCAGTGGTTCAGCAGGAGGAACAGGAATGTGAACAATGTGCAACTGACCTCAACATGAACCGCAGCAGCCCTCAAAAATCCACAATTCAACACCCACATCATTGTAACCCAATCACATGTCGGCAGCCACCAAATATGTAGACAGATAATTGAAGAGCTGAGCTGCTTGTTGCCTTTTCCTCCGAGTGCAGCTCCGGATGCTGCCAACCCCCTGAATGTTTTCAATCTGGCAACACGTCTCCTCCGTCTACTAAATCATGCAATGCGCTGCAGTCCACTCAATCTGTCAAAGGCGTTTTGGATCCTCTCAATTAAGAGAGCTTCAAAGTGAAGCCAAAAGAGCCCGGTGTTTTCATACCGCTGCATCTGCCAGAGCAGTTTATGCACGATATCAATTTGCTGATATTGTCTCTGGGTTTAAAAGAGAAGCCAAACACAAGTTGAAGTGTAAATCTGAGGGGCAGCTTCCAAAAGCAGGAGACATCAGTTATTTTTATCATTTTTTATATCATGATTTATACCTTTAATCCGTAAATGATTAATTTCAGAAAGAAAAGCCACCATTTCCATCCAGGTTATAATGAATGTGTTGGGTGTGAAAATAGAAAAAGCTGCAGGATAATGAAGAGAGCTTCCAACACGGGATGCAAATTAGCTGGTGAAGCTTTAAAATATTAATAAAGTATTAATCTAACCAGTCTGTTTCTGCAGTATGAAGGACGACGGGAAACAGAGCAAATTTACCCCGGGTTCTTATAGAATTACATGCTCAAAAAACGTGTATCCAGATGTTCAGAAGTAATTTGTACAGTAATTAGGCTCAATGTGAGGCAGCCTCGCTAGTTAACATACTTTCCTGTGTCAGTAATACAAAAACATGCAGTTATGCATCTCTGGAGAGGTCCTGTCTGTCCAATGCTCACATCACCTGATGTATTTTGGAAAAGTTTCATAGTTTTTGTTGGGTCTAAGAACTCTATAATGCGCCAATAAACAGGAATAAGTCAAATTCAGGTACGAATGTCCTGCATTGTGAACATTCTGGAGACTTTTCATGCTTATTTAATTGTGTGGCACATGGAAGCAGTTTGTCTTTATTGGGTTTTAAGATGACTTTGGATGTTTTTAAGGTTCTGAATGGTGAAACCGATTGGCTAACACCTAAATTCCACATGGTGTCTATGATCTACTGACTTTTCTCCGAGGATTCCCGTAATGAAATGCATTTCTTTGCAGAAGGAAATTTCCCAGCAGCCATGGGAGAGGGTAATTCTATCTTTTATTCCTGTCCAGATTTAGTTGGAATAATAATGCAGGGTTAGAAATTACAGAAGATGTTCTTCTGCTTGCTGTGCAGCCATTTTAGTGACAGATGTTGAGATGCACAGATGCAAATGTTCTGCTTAAATATGTCTAACGTGCTTGACTGTCAATATAGTGAAGCAAGTCGTATGTTAGGTTTATTTTTCCAATTTCCTGGCACAAGAACGCCCCGAGGGTTACCCCTAACCCTAACTTCTAAGGCATCCATGGCAAGCTGAGGCCAAATTTTGATGGTCAGATACTTAATGGGCTGCTAGTTGGTTCCTAAACATAAACAGCTATATGCTAATGAGGCGACAGCAGGAGCTTTGAGATCACTTAACCCTGATTTGCTACTTTAAACATGGAGGGCAGCGCAGGCTTTTGAGGTGATGATGATACATGAGCAACTAACTGTGAGCAGAGCATCTTCAACATGATTAAAACTCACCTCCAGCTTCAGCCTTTCCTCATCCACACTTCAGAAACCTAAAGTTCAGCTGAAGTTTCAGTGTGAAGTCTACAGTTTGTTTGAATGAGAACACGTGAGATCTCTTAAAGTGGCGTGTCGCCCTCTGACTGCTCGCTCCTTTTGTGACGAGCCATTATCCTCGACTCCAGTGCGTCTTTGTGTGGGATTAGACAGAAGAGCATCTGTAAAGTGTGATGCAACCTGATTTCAGACAACCTCCTGCAGTCTGGGCCCGGTGTTAGTCACACTTCCAGTACAATCCGTTCTCATTTCCTACTGCAGCAGTTTGTCTGCTCCCTTCATTGCTTACGGAAACCAGTCTACACCCACACAATGACCAGTACTGTCTCAGGTTTACAGAAACGCTGCGCGTCATGGGTCTGTTGCTCTGTGTTGTCTTTGTTTTTGGTAAATATGAGACAGTTTTCAGCTGCATTCAGAGCATCTTCTGGCAGCCATATTGGACTTTCTCAGACTTTTGTAACAACACATAAGAACAGTTGATTGTTTAAACTAAACAGCTGACATTTCTCAGCTGAATTGAGCATAGTGCACGATGCTGTTCTCGTCTTCTTCTTCTAGATCTTGTGTTCTTATATTCTCATTTTGAAGGTAGTTGGACATTATTGTTGAGTTTGTCACTAAGACAACTAAAGAACATTTCTATGAACACCCAAACAGATCAGCAGATTATGAAATGTATCCCTCACGGAGATTCTGCAGATGTATTTTAATTCTGTGTTTAAGCTAACGTACGCTAACGCAAGCTATCGTTAGCTGCGGCTAAAGCTGTCACTGTGCACACTTGATCATTTGCTCGTGCACGTTTCGTGTAAAACCATAACTACGCTCACAGCACTGGTCACAGCTGATCAAACTACAGCAACAATCTGTTGGCATCTTCTTTTTATTTACTAAAGTTAGCAAACATTACAAGGCTAATAAGAGGAAGCTAATTCTAAAAATAACATTTTGGTGCCTCCAAATCTCTTCTTAATAGAATATATTTTAAGCTAACGTACGCTAACGCAAGCTATCATTAGCTGCGGCTAATGCTGTCATTGTGCACACTTAATCATTTGCTCGTGCACGTTTCGTGTAAAACCATAACTATGCTCACAGCACTGGTCACAGCTGATCAAACTACAGCAACAATCTGTTGGCATCTTATTTTTATTTACTAAAGTTAGCAAACATTACAAGGCTAATAAGAGGAAGCTAATCCTAAAAATAACATTTTGGTGCCTCTGAATCTCTTAATAGAATATATTTTAAGCTAACGTACGCTAACGCAAACTATCATTAGCTGCGGCTAATGCTGTCATTGTGCACACTTGATCATTTGCTAGTGCACGTTTCGTGTAAAACCATAACTACGCTCACAGCACTGGTCACAGCTGATCAAACTACAGCAACAATCTGTTGGCACCTTCTTTTTATTTACTAAAGTTAGCAAACATTACAAGGCTAATAAGAGGAAGCTAATCCTAAAAATAACATTTTGGTGCCTCTGAATCTCTTCTTAATAGAATATATTTTAAGCTAACGTACGCTAACGCAAGCTATCGTTAGCTGCGGCTAAAGCTGTCACTGTGCACACTTGATCATTTGCTAGTGCACGTTTCGTGTAAAACCATAACTATGCTCACAGCACTGGTCACAGCTGATCAAACTACAGTAACAATCTGTTGGCATCTTCTTTTTATTTACTAAAGTTAGCAAACATTACAAGGCTAATAAGAGGAAGCTAATTCTAAAAATAACATTTTGGTGCCTCCGAATCTCTTCTTAATAGAATATATTTTAAGCTAACGTACGCTAACGCAAGCTATCATTAGCTGCGGCTAATGCTGTCATTGTGCACACTTGATCATTTGCTAGTGCACGTTTCGTGTAAAACCATAACTACGCTCACAGCACTGGTCACAGCTGATCAAACTACAGCAACAATCTGTTGGCATCTTATTTTTATTTACTAAAGTTAGCAAACATTACAAGGCTAATAAGAGGAAGCTAATCCTAAAAATAACATTTTGGTGCCTCTGAATCTCTTCTTAATAGAATATATTTAATATCTATGTTGAGTGTTGCAGAACATGAATTTCATGGTGCATATTTTAGTCTTTATCAGCACTAACAGGCCCAGCTCTGCAGACGTGTCTCCAACCCTCGGCACGATGGGAATGAGGAATATAATTCAGATGGTCAGTTTGGTTTCATCACTGATAACATCAGGCAGCTTGATTGGTTGGCTGCTGTCAGGTTTGTAATGAAGAAGAAAACAACTTCCAAGCTAATCTGACTGTTTCTGCGTCGTATCACAGAGTAACAGATCAGGTACGAGGGTGTGAGGATGTAAATTAGCCTGCGGTGTTTTCATTCATCACCATAAAACGTTCACTTTAATGTGCTGTCCGTTTTCTTCTCAATTTGTCCAATCAGAAGCGGTTTTGAGGGGCACCTCGTGGAGCATCAGTAACTGGGTTCGTTTTAATCCAAACTGTGTTTATCTGAAGTCAATCATCAGATTTTAATTTCCCTTTGCTGATACATTATGTTCGACACTTCTTGGCTACTTCGGGCCAGCTGTCCTCGCGGCAGCCATTTTGAGCAGGCATGTACATGTAAGTGTAAGATAAGCTGCAATAAAGCACACACCATAAACCACAAAACCAAAATGGACCCTTAGCGGGGTTGGAGATGACGGCGGTGGATGTATTAGTCCTCTGTCATTTCAAAGACACTCTTCCCAAACTGTTGTGACAGCCAGCTCTATCGTCGACTCCATCACAGACTCCTGCCAATAAGCCCTCGTCCTAATGCACACTGCAGCTTCAGCTACATGTTGTTAAGATAGAAGACTTCAAGGGCTATCAAATACCCCGCTTGCGTATACTATCAAAGGAATTGTGATGTCGTCTTTGCATCTTTCATCACAGACGGAGCAGAATTTAAATGAGAAGGCCCAACAGACTGGTAGGCTGGGAATGTGTGAGGCTGAAGAAAAACTGCGACTCACCAGCCAAATATATGGATTATATATTATTCTTTTAATTCAGCAGGCAGCAGTAAACAACTAATGAACCGGAGGGGTTATTCTTGCACAAACTCGGCATCCCAAACATAGAAAAAACTATAGAAATAAGTGCTAAATGTGCACACGCTGTCATTTTTTTGAATATACAACAGCGAACAGGCTTGTTACAACTGATTTAAATAAGTCTATAAAAAATGCTGCATCATGACATAACCTGTGGTTTTATTATATGTGGACTCTGGCGTGAGGAGGACTCAGCACTGTGTTCTCAGCTGTGCTTGCATGCTATTGATCACACACAGCAGCTTCGTTCTGTGCATTATTTGAATACCTTGCCTTTTCTGTCTTGCTTTAAGCACACATAGAGAACAAAAGAATACTTTGATATGCTGAACAGGTGTCAGCACAGGGATGAGGACCTGCTGCAGGATAGTTTAACAGAGATAAACACAGTCCACGCATAAGTTCAATTCAGTGTTTTCTTGCCATTGGACCATTAGTATTGTGCAACAACGTGCATTTTTCAGCAGTTTTGTGGAAGCAAAAAGATTGATAATCAGTTTTAAAATGGCTGGAGAGTTTTGGAGGTGGATCAACACACATAGCTGTCCTGCCCAGTTCTCCCACCTGATTATTTCATGTTCAGACATGGAATAAACCTCTCGTCAAAGTGCCTAATTTATGCTTTAATCATGAGACCAGCTTGTTTAAATTCATGGTATTAGGTAGCATTACTTTCAGTTGATTTAAAGGGAGAGGTATGCTAACGTTAGCATGCAATGTTTCTTGTTGTCGGTGTCTTACCTGCAGCAGACAGTGGTCTAGCTCATGTGTGCACGGAGGGTTTTGGCTTGGCTAACGTTAGCATGCAATGTTTCTTTTTAGCTTGTGTTGTATGAAGTAGGCTAATTACGAGTTGTCGGTGTCTTAACTACTGCAGCTCATGTGTGCACGGACAAAGCAGGGTTTTGGTTCATTGTGTGCTGCTACTTCTTGGTCTGACCTCAGAATATGCTTTAATTCCCCATCTGTTGCTATGGTGATGGGAGATGCCAGCAAGATGTTGCCGGTGCTAACCTTATAAACAGCACTTTCAACATGTTTGCTCATAACTGAACAGTTGCTCTCTGACAATATGGAAGAAATCAGGCAGGTTTACGTGCACAAATCTGTAATAAGGTGCTGTGCCAAATGGCGTTAGCCCTCAAAGGCCTACGCTGCAGCCCATACAGTTTGAATAGCTACTCTTCTATAATTACTCTCGTCTTTAAAGACTTAAAGGAGTACTCCGGTATTTTTAAACCTTATTTCTGGCATGAAATACGTTCATCTACTCACCGAGAACAGTTTGGTGAAAGTCGGCGTCCTTTGGAAGATATTTAGATAACTGGAGATCCATATAACGGAGTGAACGGGGCTTAGAGGATGCAGCCTCTAAATAAGGCATTATCTGTCTTTATTTCACCAATACTTTAAGAAGAATGAATGAATGAATGAATTTTACTCAAAGTCGTCGTTCACATTGACAAAATCTGATAAATATCCTGCCATGTTGCACAAAACTATCAGCAGCAAACTCTGTGTGAAGTTAGCCGACTGTCACAGAGCACGGAGTGAATAAACTGTGCTGCAGGGGGGCGTGTGGATGAAGTGGTCCCAGTAGAGTGCCTGTGTAGAAATCCCTCCGTTAGCTCTCCTATAGCTGCAAGTAGCCACATAACAGCAGCTATGAGCTAACAGAGCTATAGCACACGTTCATTCATTCATTCTTCTTAAAGTATTGGTGAAATAAAGACAGATAATGCCTTATTTAGAGGCTGCATCCTCTAAGCCCCGTTCACTCCGTTATATGGATCTCCAGTTATTTAAATATCTTCTGAAGGACGCCGACTTTCACCAAACTGTTCTCGGTGAGGAGATGAACGTATTTCATGCCAGAAATAAGGTTTAAAAATACCGGAGTTCCCCTTTAACAGCTGACAATACCACAACACATTAGTGTATTTTCTTTCTGTGTCTGTGGTTAGATCGTATCTGTCACATACTCTATTCATAGCTTCCTATGTTGACACTGCTGGCAAATCAACATATATTTTCTGATATTCATTAATAGGTTTACAGGTATTTTATTATAGTTTTCACTATAAGTATAACCAGAAATGCAAATAAAACATTTGATTATTTGGAATAAATTGTCCACAGATGTTCCAACTGGATTGAGAAACATTTCTACAGACACAACAAAAAAGGGAATTTTCATGCATTAGAAGCAGAAATCTAATAAAAAGCACAGCTCTGGGCTCTCGACTTTCGACATAAAGTATACGGTTAGTGTTGCTACTGATTGGTTTGAGACACGGGGTGTTTGTCTTCATCCAACACATTTACATCTTAAATGTACCCTGATCAGCTCTGGAACATTTCCTTCCCTTTAATTGCTTTTGTTCCATTTCGCTGCTGATTGCTCTCTGCCTTTTGTATCCTTTGCTGTGACGTGACACAGTTGTGACCTACATCTGCGTGCTTTCATGGCAGAGCACAGGTGTGCTTTATCTGTCATTATAAACTCTAAAACAAACGTTTGTCCTGGAGAAGTTTTACTGGCTGTGCATTTGGCTTAATTGCTGCACAGGATTCAACTGAGCACAGCTGTTTCATGTCCAGAGAAGTCTGAGAAAATGCATTTACCAGCCATGCAAAGGACAAAAGGCAGGAGTAACCCACCAATAATGATGCAGCCTTGTATGGAGTGGAGTGAATGTCTGTGATGGCTTTAGATTTTGAAGTGGGGATGTGTCTAATTACTGCCTATCTGCTTCCTGGAGTCCAGTGATACCACTGCAAGTAATCTGCTCATGTCAGGTAAGGATCTTGGCTCCATTTGGCTGCCCAAACCACCCAGGGATTGTTCCTGAGCAGAACACGTCTTTTCTCTTTGTTTTGCTGTCAGCTGGGCTTCCGAGGGCTCTATCTCTTGTGTCAATCAATAGCACTGCAGCTTTAAGCCCACCACTAGCAGCCCTGCTCTCCCAGTGTCCCACACCATCCTCCTTTCCATCTGTCTGCACAGGTCCCTGAGGCCCTCAGCTTCTACCCAGAGCCAGACATGGTCCAACATCAATCAATAACTCTGCAGGGCTGCACTGGTAAGCAGAGCAGCCCTTTTTTTTCAAAGCAGATTGGAGCCAAGTGATATTTCTGAGAAAGTTCTGGGAATGGAATGATTTGTTCTGATGGGAAATGCTGCTAGTTGTTTTGCATGCTGTAGCTCATTAACTGCAAATTGAAGGCAGTTTTACAAGAGAGTTATCAGTTTTTTTGCAGTGTTTTTGCACTGAGATTGTAAAGAAATCTCCTCTTCAGCAGCACAGAGCATCTCCAGATTCTGAGGGATATATTTATGCTTTTCTACACAAAGAAACGTGGAGATTTGTCCTTTAGCAACAAGTATCGGTTTGTCTGATACTCCCAAGACTGTTTATGACCAACCGAACTGTAAAGAGTCTAGTTTTAATTCACAATGTGTTTACTCAGCCAAACACATGTTGCTCATGAAGATAAACAGAACTCTGTCCCTGATCAACGCCGTGCATCAAGCAAGCCATGAAGGCGCCGCCTCCTTCTTACAAGCTGACTTTTCACAGCCCTGCACATATGTGTGTAATTCTTTTTAACTGATCTGATACAATAAACATCTAAAAAGAAAACTAAATTACTGTGAAAACGATCTTCTCTTCTACCCAAATCATTTGGAACTGAGAATATTTACTTATTTAGCTCATAAAGCATCCACCTTACAGCCAGCAGGGCCTCAGGGGCAGATCGGATGCTCACGGTCGGATGCTGTATTTCATCTGCTGACAGGTTCCAGCTGAAATGACTCAATGTTAACTCCAGCGGCCTTATATGTGAGAAGGTTTTGTGTTTTGGGTATTTTACAGGACTTAAAATGGGCTCAATCGATCAGAAGTGGGGACACAAGCTGCCTTTTCGAATAATCCTTCTTCTTTCTGCCTCTGAGCCCAGAGATGGAAGTCATAACTCCTCCCTGCTTTCTGGGGACTTTTCTGTGATGTTTATGATCTGCTTTACAAGCTAGATCTGAATCCAAAGGAAAATATAAAGAACCTTCCTGGAATCATCTTTAAACTCTTCCCGTAAATCTGATGCATGAAGGGAAAGAAAGATTCCCTCAGACATTTAAATGAGGCCATGAGCTCAGAAGCAAAAGATGAACATAAAAACAGCTTTTATTGAGAGCTGATGCTGCCCACGCAGAGCAGAAATGCAACACTCTCTGCATTTTCCATTTCTCTCTGTCAGAATATCTGTCCCTAAGTTGCTGCTACCAGCTTATCTTATTGTGTTGAAGCTGTATCCGAGATGCATAAATTTATGGTGCCACTCTTTGTGATTAATGTGCAGAGGATCCTTAAAAGAACCCATATCTAAACACATGCTAACTGACTCTATAAAGTCCATGATCAATAACTCTGGGAGTCAAACCCTCCTTTACGAACCAGGAAGTGACATCATGGTGGCGACATCTACTTCTTACATACAGTGTGGACCTCAGTCATGCTGCAAAGCACAACAGGCTTGTTCTAAAAAAGTCTGAAAACAAAAAGATTAATAGCAGATTAATAAAATCAGGTAGTTCAGTTGACTGTAATTTGCAATTTCAGCAGTAGATGTCACTAAATCCT
Organism: Leuresthes tenuis; assembly: GCF_036924035.1. Taxonomy (NCBI): domain Eukaryota; kingdom Metazoa; phylum Chordata; class Actinopteri; order Atheriniformes; family Atherinopsidae; genus Leuresthes; species Leuresthes tenuis. Next base: position 3,212,321 of record NW_027325368.1, on the reverse strand, counting down.
GCAAACTTCTCCTCTGGGAGTTAAAAGATTTCTCCCCTGGAGGGATGACAGGACAAAGCGTTTAATGAATGAGCTTCACTCGAGTCGAGTTTTGTGCACAACCTCTTTGTGGGTTTTACCAGAGCTCACACAGAAGAACGGAAAATGTGGCTCTGACCTCTCTGAGCACCCTGATGCAGCAGGAAAAAGTGGCTTCAGGCCGATATCTAACAACGCAACTGCATCTATTTCTTACCGACTTAGCAGAGCTGCAGACTCAGACATCAACCCCCGCCTTGTTTCCCCCTTTATGTCTGTCTGGTCTGGCTAAACTGGCCCTCTCAGCACTGCATCTGCGTGGCCCGTCACCAGCGCCTTTACAGCTCGCAGCCAGATGCCGGCAGAGGGAAATTGAACGTGGCGGGCGTCCACTGTCCACAGCCACAACAGTGAGACAGGGAGGGCAGACCCGAAGTCAAACACTGCCACTGACCCGGGTCAGACGAGGACACGGGACAAAGTTGACTCTAAACTCCAGCTAACCCCACAAAGAGCCACGGGGCTTGAAAGCCAAGACGCGCATTATCCGGCAGGCTGACTGGACTCGCTGAGGATCCAGGGCAGCGTGGACAGCCTGTAAGTGGTTGTGTTTTGTGTTGGTATCAGTGTTGGTTACAGCAGCCCAAACAGCCAAGACATTTCAGCACCACTGAGCTGATGTTGGGTTTCAGCTGGAAACAAATAAGTAATAAAGTCTGATTTAGAAAAAATATCTGAATCTAAATATTAAAAGAAAAATTACTGGATTATATGTTTTTTAATCTACTCATATTAATCTAAATGTAGACAGTTTTAATGACTTATTAATTATACTGAAATATCTAATTAAAAAATGTAAAATTGTTATTATTCTGTTTTAATTTTCATTAAACATTTGATTGAAATACAAAAAAATAGCAGAATGTAATATCTATATGCTAGGGCAGTCAAACGATTATATTTAATCGCGATTAATCGCGCCTTTCCAGAGTTAACTCGCGATTAATCTTTATATTAAAAATATAGAGTTAGAATCAAATAAACACAAAGAAAAAATGTCTTATCTTTTATTTCTTCTTTCAAATAAAAAGTGCATTGTGGACGACAAACAGAACGGGGCCTGATGACAGTTAAATGAATGAAAAACTGCAGTCATTTGACACATCAGATTCAGAACTCTTAATTCTTGGTGACTTTTTTTTTCTTCTTCTTCATCTCTGCGGTTGTCAACCAACTTGAAGGTGCCTTACCGCCACCTGGAGGTCCCACACTCCAGTCTAGTAGAGGACAAACTGGGCCGCGATTAACCGAGATAAAAAAAAATTAGCACATTATTTTTTTCATTAATCGCATTAATTAGTTAATCGCGATTAACTATGACAGCCCTACATTATACTCAAATCAGAAAATAATGGTGATAATATATATAGAGAAAACTGATAATGTATATTTGCTGAATTTCTTGAAATCATATTTCAGAAAAAATATCAGAAAAGACAAAAAAAAAATTGTATAAATTGTATAAATAATGAGTTTTTTTGCTTGTAAAGCATCAGATTAATTAATCGCATTGTGATTAACTATGACAGCCCTGCAATATACTCAAATCAGAAAATAATGATGATAATATATATAGAGAAAACTGATAATGTATATTTGCTGAATTTCTTGTAATCATATTTCAGAAAAAATATCAGAAAAGACCAAAAAAATTGTATAAATAATGAGTTTTTGCTTGTAAATCATCAGATTAATTAATCGCATTGTGATTAACTATGACAGCCCTACAATATACTCAAATCAGAAAATAATGGTGATAATATATATAGAGAAAACAGAAAAAATATCAGAAAAGACTAAAAAAATTGTATAAATAATGAGTTTTTGCTTGTAAAGCATCAGATTAATTAATTGCATCGTGATTAACTATGACAGCCCTACAATATACTCAAATCAGAAAATAATGGTGATAATATATATAGAGAAAACTGATAATGTATATTTGCTGAATTGCTTGTAATCATATTTCAGAAAAAATATCAGAAAAGACAAAAAAAATTGTATAAATTGTATAAATAATGAGTTTTTTGCTTGTAAAGCATCAGATATGACGATGAAATGTTGAATAACAATATAACAACAACCGCTCCTGACTATAACCCTGCACGTATAAAACATGCATATCTAGCACCTCATCAATGTCTCACACCACCCACACATCGCTGAGTATTTTCGACAGGCCCTTGATTATGTCTTGAGGAAAAAGAATTCAGTGAGAGATGTTCTTGTAATTTCGCCCTCGTCCTCCGTCTCTCCTTCGCTGATGGGAGCTGACAGAACTGGGACTGCAACACAAACCCGAGAAGGCCGAGCACCTACGAGTCAAAACTCTGTACCATCTCATTATTTTCAGCCTCTTGTCTCTCCGCTGTTTAAGATTCAGACGAAGAGCCGAGTTGGTTCCGTTTCCAAGACTTGGCGGCAGAAGAGGAGGAGGATGCTGATGGTTGCTGATGGCCGCTCGTCATCCAGATCGGTGAATAAAATGTGTATTGCTGTTTCCTAATTGCCATTTTTTAAATTCTGATCGGCAAACACAGCCAGTCTCATATTTCTGGTGACAGACTTGAATTAAAATCAAGCAATTACATCAAGCTGCGTGTTAACGTCACCTTGGCAACAAGCTAAAAATGGCCACGCTCTTACATAAGAAGGAGTACATTTATTTTCCTGCACTTTCGCTGCAGAAGCTGTGAGACGAGTGACATCGAGATAATTGAATTTGTAAAATCGCATCAGTGTTTACTGAACACTTGGCTGCACCGTGGTGTGGTGGTTAGCACCGTCACCTCGTAGCAGGAGGGTTCCTGGCTGGAACCCCGTGAATGTGTGGGTTCTCTCCGGCTTCCTCCCACCATCCAAAAGCATGCAAGTTAGGAGCCCCGGGGAAAGAAAACCTCAGTGAAACAAACCAGAGAAGGGGATGCTCTTTAGACTTGCATTTGGCCGACACTTCTATCCAAAGCGACTTAAAGGTAGGCGGGTAGGATAAGAGGGTGTTGCCTAACCGGGAGCTCACACCAAAAGCAGCGTGAGCGGCCAGCTGCCGTTCATTTTCAATGTAAGCTGGCGTCGATGAGCGGCCGGCGTTGTGAGCTTCATGAGCTTCAAGAGTTGAGAAAGGCTCAACTTTATGCAAATGAGCAGTGACGCTACGCGACGCCAGCCAATTAGGGCCGATCTGGATTCTGAAGGCGGAAAAAAGGCGGAAAAAAGCGGAAAACGGCAGAGCGCAAACACTAAGAAACACAAAGAAGGCTGCCAAGAGTACGATCCATGGTGAAAGAGGGAACCGATGTATGGATGGATTATTATATATATCTGCTAGTTGCTATTCATATAAGCCCCGCCCCTTTGGCCGCTTCCGGCTTCTCTGGCCGCTTCCGGCGGCGGGTTGGGAGCGTTGTGAGCGGCTGTGGTCGCCCCCGGTAAGGACTCCTACCAGAGGTAATACCTTTCATGCAGGGAATTTAAACCCAAGTTCCTACATGGAAGGTGGAAATCTTACCACTACACTGTCCAGCCTTGGCTGGTAAGTGTTTTGCGAGAGGTAAAACCAACACCGAGGACGGATCTACTGGCCCCCCGGTGCATAACGGTAAAAGCTGTAACAACGCAACTGCGTCATGGAAACGAACGAGACAACTGAATGCGTTTTATCTACGTTTCGATGCACATTTCGAACATGATGGAAACCTCTGTTACAGAATCTAAACTGGACAACAGATGATAAGACGACTATGAGGTAAAGTTACAGGTAAAGAGTCACATCTTCCTTTTATCTATAAATCAAGAGCTCCACCTTTCCCAAAATGATATTTTAAAATCTTTAAATTAGCTGCTTCTGCCTCTGTGGAAGAAAATAACTTAAGGGAATGATGCCAGTGTTTTAAACTGAGAGGAATAAGTAAAAAGATCTCAGCTTGTCTGTGATATGCATCCATGTGGGATGGTTCAGAAGGTCCTATAGCAACATACTGACTTCTGTTTTAAGAGACAATTTGGTGTCTATGTTGCTTAATTTCAAGTTTGATTCAGATTTGCGTGACAATTATATGGAAACTGAGCTAATTCTTTAGCTGTATGAATCCAATTTGACTACAAGGTTGAAGAAAAACAGTCAGAATTACCATATTTCAATCGAATTTAGATGTGAAATTTAAAAAAAAGTTTATTGCCCGATTGGAATAAGATTCGATACGCTTTAGGAATGAATAGAAATAATTTTGTGAAGCACATCTGGCCATCGATCGAACCGACATGACTCACCAGCTGTTTCTGGCAAACAATAGCCTCACAAATGTCATATAATATCACAGGGTTTAAAGTAACTCCCGAAGAAAAGCTCTATCCACCGTCGTAGTTGCTTTTCCTCTCCAGAAAGGACAACTACTTCTTCTGCTGAAATACAACCACTTGAAACGTAGCCTACTTCTCACCCCCATGCAGCCTTTTTTATTCATTTATTTATTTATTTATTTATCCCGTTATATGAAGGCCGGCTCATGATTACCTCCTTTGGTTTTGTTTTGGCTTCCACCAAACCTCCTTCACTCCTGACACTGATTATAAATCACTAGTTATCGAGCACAGTGGTAAATATAAGTAATAAAATACAATTATTGCACCCTGCTTCTTTCAATCATCTGTTGCACTTCCCCTCTTACGCTCACCATCACAGGTACTGTGTACAAATGTACAAATTACCACCAACAGTGTCTCCCTGCAACACTGCAGCTCAGCAGATTTTTGGTATTGCAGGATTTTGCTCAGTTGAACTCAGTGAACTTACACAAAATGGCTGCTGCACACCTCAGAGCAGCCAGCAGAAAAGATCTGATCGATAATAGTCTATAATGCTTCTTTATATCAGGATATTCTTGCAGTTAATAATTGACTCTTGCATACAATATCAGGAATGTCTCAACTTTCAATTTGGGTAATGACTTGATCAGACACACATGCATATATATATACATATATATATATATATATATATATACAAATATATGCATTTATAGCAGGATTTAGAGCAGGATTTAGCATATTTATATAGCATAGATATAGCAGGATTTAGCCTTATTACCTGCTGTGGGTAATCAGATATGTGAAACTGCTTGAGTTATTGTTAAATAAAACCACAGGTGACATTTACCTATAAAAGTATGTGGAAAGCACTGAAAATACTCTATAATCTGTTCCACTGTCACAGCAATTACTTTGCAGTCACAGATGCCAGAGTTTCAGCTAAAATTTGTTGGCTATTAAAACCTCATAACTGTCTAAATGTTATCACCGTCTGTCTGCTGTGCTTTTAGGATGAAATCAGGCTTCTTCACAGATAAGAAGGCAGGTCGTTGGGTCTTTTATCCGCCTTCGCCACATGATTAAACATCCACGAGGACATCTGAGTGGATTTGGGATTCAGCAACGAGCAAAGCTGAGATTGCAGAGTTCATTCCCGCCCCACTGGGGTGTGTATCAGATAATGTTGTCGGTTTCAGTTTGAGCAGTAATTTCCTGGAAGACGAGGCGCGATGTGACAGATGGCGCTCACGGTGAAGAGCTATCGAGGACATGTTGCATCGCCATCAAACAGGACCGGGGTGGGCAGGGACACAAACCCATTTAATTCTCCTGCACTTTCGCTTCAGAACTACTGACTCATCGAAAAACATTTGATGTTTGACACATCAAACATGTCAGAAACATGACTTTATGATCTGTAAAGTAACATTTGTGTTTATGTTGAAGCCAAACTCTCACTGGTCTGTAATATTGGAGGTTAAAACTGTCAGATTTGATTAGAAATGTATTATTATTAACATATTTCTGGGACACTTGAACTGAGGAAAATTTATGGATAAATTGCATGAGACTGTTTTCAGCCACTAGAGGGCGCAAGAAAGAAACCATTACAAAATAAACCCAACATAAAAACAAGTTGTTGTGGATAAAAGTGACAAAATTAGGAGCTTTAACAAAGTAAAAGTGTTTCAGATGTAACAAAGAACTCATTTCACCCCAAAATAACCAAAGCAAACAGCTGGATATACTGTAAAGATGATTCAGTGCCATCATCGGACACCAGTTGTGACCAAATCCTTCACATCGCCTCCATCTTCTTTATAAATAATCTGCTGCACTCTGACACCTCTTCAGTTTAAACAGGACAAAAATAAACATTTCAAACAAAGTACAATAATAGAATACATAGTCATGCTTCCCCGAACAGGAAATAGAAACTCTGAACTTCCTCATTCCTGACAGGACTGCGTGTTGCAGACTCAGACAATGACACACTGTCAAACAGGGGCCACATGCAGCATGAAAGTCTTTCCAGGTTTAAAGGCTGCAGCTGTGAAACAGAACCTTTTATGCTTCTATCACAGCTCAGCCAACACTTCACATCCAAACTGCTATTAGCTGCTCTGTCAAACAATATAAAACAACTGGCTGCAAACTGTGGCTATTTTCCAAGAAATTCATCCCCCTGTTTTACACTCCAACCCCATGAGTAGTTGTGAAACTCATGAGCTGTCTCCTGCAGCAGCTGTTTCAATGTTATACTTAGAGAATAGATGCATTCCAACACTCTGAGCTCTTTCATTCAGAGGGTTAAAGACAGAATTAGACACAATGAAAACTTCCAAAAACAAGTGCAAGAAGCAAAAATAGTATGAAAGTCATGCACTGAAAAGGAAGAGCTGAGGAAATATAGTCTCCTAATCTACAAGTGACTCCTAGGTTGAGATGGGGCTTTGAAATGCTCTGTGAGGACCAGCAGTGGCAGGATGTGTCAGCTTAGCTTTCAGGTGAGCACTGTGCTGCAGAAACTTGATGGTTTAAGTACACCTCTGTGATGAAAAGAGGACACAGGCTGGGATATGTAAAGCAGTTGCCATGTGTGAGCAGCAGCTGAGTTCAACCGACTGCCTCTACCTTTTTCCTCATCATATTAGCAGCAGTAGTGGCAGTGTTTGAACATTTGTGTAATTCAAAAAGATAGCTAACGTAGCCTATTCCCTGTAGCCTCCAGCAGAGGTGAGGATCAAAGCTTCAGTGGCTGCAACACATTAAAGAAATGTGCACAAATCAAATGCCATGCATCGTTTCTCCCTGATAGCTAACACCTATGATGATAATTAGCCATGTTCGGTTCAAGCTTTGCATGTGCAAACTAGTCACGCGTGTCCATTCCAATGTTGCACTGAGACATCATCACACATCACGGATGGCTGATGGGTAGCTAACCGTGTAGCTGTCAGGCTAATATCACCATCTATGACAACATCAAACACAAACTAAATGAGAAAGAACCACTTCCAGAAAACAGAGGCAGTTAACTGACTCGTACCATAGGAACACAGATGACCACAAAGACACTTCCAGTCCGCCAAAAGACAACCGATAGGTTGCTGTTATGAGTCAAAAACGTCTCAGAAGGTGTAAAGTCAACAGTTTTATTAGCTAAAACAGGATTTGCGCACTAAATGCACACAGTAACTCAAGACAATCTGAATGAAAGCGATGCAGTTATCAGCTTCTGAGCTTTGCTCTTGTTACATTTAGTTAGTAGAAGTTAGTCCATGAAGGTTAACACACCAGAGAGCATATTTCACTTGGTTCATTAGCCTGATACGTTAGCCTACGTTAGCTACGGCTAACCGTAGCTAAATCAGGCTAATTCAGGTTATTTCATCATTCTAGCTCAGCCACAGCAAGTATTCTGCATTCTAGGCTGCTTTTACTTAAAAATGTAATAAATAAAGATAAAAAGCCTGTTAATTTAGACATTTATTTGACTTTAGCCGATCACATTTAAATCCATAAAACCCATGAAGCCTTGCAGTTTGACTCCACAATCCCATTTTCTATAGCTGTCACTCAAGCACTCAAACATACTTCATAATAAAGGTTAAAAAAAGTGTAAAATGATCGTTTCCTAAAGTGCCGTTGACAGATCGTGACATTCTCAGGTCTTTGTATTCCTTTAAATTGTCACAAAATGAATGTTTTCTACTTTTCAAGCCCACACAAACACTTTTAAGGAGGCAGGAGGAGGGTGATGGTGGCATTGCACCGCAAACTGTCATCAGACCCGGGTTCTAACTGCTTCCCTGTTATTTGCAGCTGCTTGGTTTAGGGCTGAAGGACATTAAGGAAACATACGATACACAATGCCATTGTTGAATACTGTGATAATGATAATATAAGCTAATATAAGATGCTAATCTCAGGTGTATTAAAGCGGCTGCATTCCACTTCAGCACCTGTAGAGTAGAGTAGAACTCCCTCTAAATGGAATGCAGCCCTCATTATTACATTTGTAATATAGATAGAACTCCCTCTAAATGGAATGCAGCCCTCATTATTACATTTGTAATATAGATAGAACTCCCTCTAAATGGAATGCAGCCCTCATTATTACATTTGTAATATAGATAGAACTCCCTCTAAATGGAATGCAGCCCTCATTATTACATTTGTAATATAGATAGAACTCCCTCTAAATGGAATGCAGCCCTCATTATTACATTTGTAATATAGATAGAACTCCCTCTAAATGGAATGCAGCCCTCATTATTACATTTGTAATATAGATAGAACTCCCTCTAAATGGAATGCAGCCCTCATTATTACATTTGTAATATAGATAGAACTCCCTCTAAATGGAATGCAGCCCTCATTATTACATTTGTAATATAGATAGAACTCCCTCTAAATGGAAGGCAGCCCTCATTATTACATTTGTAATATAGATAAAACTCCCTCTAAATGGAATGCAGCCCTCATTATTACATTTGTAATATAGATAGAACTACCTCTAAATGGAATGCAGCCCTCGTTATTACATTTGTAATATAGATAGAACTCCCTCTAAATGGAATGCAGCCCTCGTTATTACATTTGTAATATAGATAGAACTCCCTCTAAATGGAATGCAGCCCTCGTTATTACATTTGTAATATAGATAGAACTCCCTCTAAATGGAATGCAGCCCTCGTTATTACATTTGTAATATAGATAGAACTCCCTCTAAATGGAATGCAGTCCTCATTATTACATTTGTAATATAGATAGAACTCCCTCTAAATGGAATGCAGCCCTCATTATTACATTTGTAATATAGATAGAACTCCCTCTAAATGGAATGCAGCCCTCATTATTACATTTGTAATATAGATAGAACTCCCTCTAAATGGAAGGCAGCCCTCATTATTACATTTGTAATATAGATAGAACTCCCTCTAAATGGAATGCAGCCCTCATTATTACATTTGTAATATAGATAGAACTCCCTCTAAATGGAAGGCAGCCCTCATTATTACATTTGTAATATAGATAAAACTCCCTCTAAATGGAATGCAGCCCTCATTATTACATTTGTAATATAGATAGAACTACCTCTAAATGGAATGCAGCCCTCGTTATTACATTTGTAATATAGATAGAACTCCCTCTAAATGGAATGCAGCCCTCGTTATTACATTTGTAATATAGATAGAACTCCCTCTAAATGGAATGCAGCCCTCGTTATTACATTTGTAATATAGATAGAACTCCCTCTAAATGGAATGCAGCCCTCGTTATTACATTTGTAATATAGATAGAACTCCCTCTAAATGGAATGCAGCCCTCGTTATTACATTTGTAATATAGATAGAACTCCCTCTAAATGGAATGCAGTCCTCATTATTACATTTGTAATATAGATAGAACTCCCTCTAAATGGAATGCAGCCCTCATTATTACATTTGTAATATAGATAGAACTCCCTCTAAATGGAATGCAGCCCTCATTATTACATTTGTAATATAGATAGAACTCCCTCTAAATGGAATGCAGCCCTCATTATTACATTTGTAATATAGATAGAACTCCCTCTAAATGGAATGCAGCCCTCATTATTACATTTGTAATATAGATAGAACTCCCTCTAAATGGAATGCAGCCCTCATTATTACATTTGTAATATAGATAGAACTCCCTCTAAATGGAATGCAGCCCTCATTATTACATTTGTAATATAGATAGAACTCCCTCTAAATGGAATGCAGCCCTCATTATTACATTTGTAATATAGATAAAACTCCCTCTAAATGGAATGCAGCCCTCATTATTACATTTGTAATATAGATAGAACTCCCTCTAAATGGAAGGCAGCCCTCATTATTACATTTGTAATATAGATAGAACTCCCTCTAAATGGAATGCAGCCCTCATTATTACATTTGTAATATAGATAAAACTCCCTCTAAATGGAATGCAGCCCTCATTATTACATTTGTAATATAGATAGAACTCCCTCTAAATGGAATGCAGCCCTCATTATTACATTTGTAATATAGATAGAACTCCCTCTAAATGGAATGCAGCCCTCATTATTACATTTGTAATATAGATAGAACTCCCTCTAAATGGAATGCAGCCCTCGTTATTACATTTGTAATATAGATAGAACTCCCTCTAAATGGAATGCAGCCCTCATTATTACATTTGTAATATAGATAGAACTCCCTCTAAATGGAATGCAGCCCTCATTATTACATTTGTAATATAGATAAAACTCCCTCTAAATGGAATGCAGCCCTCATTATTACATTTGTAATATAGATAGAACTCCCTCTAAATGGAATGCAGCCCTCATTATTACATTTGTAATATAGATAGAACTCCCTCTAAATGGAATGCAGCCCTCATTATTACATTTGTAATATAGATATTACAATAATGGCACAGCAACAGCCCCAGTTTAGGTATTAAAAACATGTGGCATCAGGTAAAAGCTGTCCTGCCAAAACAAAGGCAGCATAAAACCACTTCTGAGCCTTTGTGTAACACAACAGGACAAATGGAGCTACTACAGGTGACTTTTACTGCTGTCCCATTACTTTTAGGCGTGTTATTTCTCTGTTTTAGAGTAAGTAAGGTATCACCACAGTGTGTGTCTGCTCTCTTCCCTCCACACACCCTGAGCAGCTGTAATGCATGAGTCACAGCAGCAGCTTCTCATCAGGTTGCTGTTTGTCTGCATCCAGTTAGATGAATGAACACACCCAGAGATGGATTCACGTCAGCCAATCAGAGAGGACATGTGAATACACGCTCTGATTTTATAACACCTCACAAGGAAACAGTTAAAGAAGCTGAATATACGTCCTGACTTTATGAGTAACACCTTATTGTAAACGTATGTGACAGACGGTAAAGACAACAGCAGGTGGAACATCACAGTCACATGGCAATGCATTAACCAATCAGAACGCACCATCGGCATGCATAATGTAATGAATAATTAAAATATTATTACACAGTTGGTGACATAATGCTTTAAGGTTGCAGAATATCAGATAATGGCAAAGATATAATGATGCTGTCGGTTCAGGAAGCAGAAACAAGTCTTCGGTCTTATTCAACCACACGATAAAGAGGAGGATTAAGGACAAAATCAGTAAAATCAGCCGTAAATTGTGAGATGGCAACGTAACTGCAGTGTTCACAGGACACGATGGGAAACATGAGCTATGGATAATCGAACATGTCCGCTGTAATTATGTCGATATTTGTAACCTAAACATTATTATCACCAAAACCAAGTGCTTGAAACGCTGTGGAAACGCGTAGAAAAGTGAGTCGGAGGAGGCAAATTGTGCAGAACATATCTCAGGTTAGCGATTTAAAGCCTTCGATCATCCAGCTGTTCTTCTTTATTTGTACTGTTGGCCAAGCAAACATTTCTGATGCAAGAACACATGGAAACACAGCGCATCGCTGTGCAAATGAACTGAAACTTGAGTTACAGCCAAGCAGGAAAAATGAGTCAGAAAAATGTAGTAATTGTGGAAAAATATTTGCTTTTTTTTATGAAACTGCATTGTTTTGTGCTGTGGACCAAAGCCAAATGACCCCCCTCATGTTTATATTAACAGTGACAGCTTCCAATTATTAATAGATTTCTAACACAGGGATGATTAAACAAGACCGATCCTTTTAGCCGGTTCTGTTGGACCTTCCTTTAAAAGGATTTATTCTAATTTTGCATCTTTTTTAGATGAAACTTGCTGTGAACCAGGTGAATATGACACATTACACTGAAAGTTTGCATGAAAATGACACGTTTAGAATGATGATGAGGTCACTCAGGTCACTTTTTGAATGGAACAAAGGTGAAAAGAATAGGATTATTTCACTGTCCATACTTTTTATTCATTTTAAAAATGGATTAACTCTGGAGAGTTATGGCAAAAGATGAATATGTAGTGAGCAGCAGCAGATTTCCTCCTTTGGGAAGCCACAACCAGACACCTTTGTGTCATTTTTGTTTGATAATGACTTTAATGGCGGAAGAATTGTGATAATAATTGCTTATTTAATTGCTGAACACGATGAACAGATTGCAAATCATTTCAGCCCCTCAGTGCAGCATCAGTTTGATCGACTGAGTCAATAAGCATCCAAGTCTGTAACATTCACACATAAACTGTGGGGTGGGGGGGTACAGCATCCTCTAACAAACACCACCCACACACGATCCCACTGGGAATATAAATAAATAAATATTTTTAAAAGCACATATTAGTCCCATAATCGATTTTCTATTCATTAAATCCTAAATTAGAAGACCATCCTCCTCCTCCATCCTATTGATAGGCAAGGTGGCATCTCTCCCATCCACACCCTACAGCCAGTGCGCATGCGTGCCGCGGCAAACAAAGGACCAGGCAATTAACCGACGAAGGATGTGCGAATAAAGTTTGTCTCGGTGCAGAGATGTCATCCACATCGACGCAGCAGCAGCAGCAGAAGCGCACAGAAAGAAAAAGCTAAATGTACATGAGCATCGGCGAGGATGGAGAGGGAGGGAATCAGGTGCACCTTCAAATCTCCATCAACCACCCCCCCAGCTCCCCCTCCTCTTCTTCCTCCATCCTCCTCCGTTTACTTCTCAGAGTAAAAAAAGAGAAAACATCAATAATTCATCTAAATCTTGACATAATGTGGTCGAATACGCGATAAGAGTCCGTGAGTGACACCTCCAAGCAGACAAAAAGGTGGGACGAGGGGAGAAGGACCCCTCTTATTCTTGGACTGTTTAGTAAATGTAAATTATGAGTGAAAAAACGCCCCCTCCTCCCCCCCCTCCAGCTCCTGTGGAAATGAGGCTGCAGGATAATAAAGGAAATTAAGGCAGTCAATAAATAATAAAAAGCAAGTGAGTGGATTGCATGAGGAGGCGCTCTTGCGCGGAGTAAAAGCTCCTTTTCCCCAGTAAAAGTGTAAAATAAACGAGAATCTGCGTCCAGGCGCGTGTTTTTTGTCCAGACTGTACACACCCCTTTTTTGAGCTCGTGCTTTTTTGACGCTCTGAAAAAAAAGGAGAATGGAAGCAAACTTCATTTTCGCATTTTCTACATTTACCAACGCAGTCCGCCTTTAATTTTTTTTTTTCTGTGTCCTTCTTTGTTTTATCCAGATCTTTTGTCTCATTTCCTGCACTCAGCCGTGCGGCGTGTGCCCGCTTCCCCCAAAATGGAAAGATGGAAAAAGACAAAGGCATTTAAAAGAAATGTAACCAAACAGCCACAACACCCAGGTGGGTTTTTGCTGGGAAAGAAGAGAAAGAAGCGGCTCTTACCGTTTACTCTGAAGTTCCGACGCTCCCTCTGCTCTCCGCGCAGTTTCTAGTAGCGGCTGCTGTATTCTTTTGCGGCTTCCCCTGCGCGCCCAGCGGCTTGTGCCTGCTTCACTGTACGGCTAGACTCGGCGATATTCCGCCTGCGCGCACACGCATCCGTTCGTGCGCGCACGCGCGAGCTTTTGTGCACGCTGAACATAAGCGCAATCAGACATTTTCCCACATGAGGCAAATATATTACTTTTGATCTTAAATAATATTCTGATGACATTCAATAAAAGCGCTAAAATGCGTCTTTTTTATGTGTTTCTAGATCTTTTCTTTGGTTATTCCGCAAGAATAAGATAATAATTATCAAGAGTACCTTGTGTTATTTCTATCTTTAATGCTGTGGTTGTAAAACATTCTATTAATAGTCTCTCAGTTAGTCACAAAGTGACCTGCAACCCCGCCAAAAAAGGAAGTCATTTGCGCATTTTGGCCTCTCGGGGAGTTTTCTCTCGAATCTAAACGTCATCCTGCGCGAGGAATTTCTTTGTAGCAAATATTTACTCAGATCTTGAACTGCTCTCAGGATGGGAATGTAGATTTCCGCGCGCCTGTTTTACTGCACATATTCATCTATTCCCTGTCGCTCTCGTGTGTTTTGCGGGCTTCTTGCGCCCCCTGCCATTCTGCGCACACTTCTCCGTCTTTGAGAGGACCTGTTGGTCAGCTGGATGCACTTGTTGATGCAGAGGCTGATGCACTTCGTGGCTTTGATTGGTTTCCCTGCTTTTACATGTCTGGTGACAGCAGCAGTTTATTCTTTATTCTTTAGACGGACCTGTGCAATGCATCATAATTATCTGCACAACCATCAAATCTACCTGTTTCAGCACATTTTGTCAGATTCTCAAACAGAAATCTGATGAGTCGCCCACATTATAGTCTAGTTTACATGAATAGAAAAGATAAACCTGAGATAATAACAGTTCAAATATACATATGAGTAAATTGGTGGATGAATTTTACATAAAAACATACAAACTTAAGAGTTTTCTGAAAGGATTTTGGGAAGTTGAGCTGTTTTTTGTTCCTTTACCAAAGGAAGTCATCGGTTCTGTCTGTACTGGAGGGGAAAGTATTATTTTAGGTAATCTTATCTTATTATTTTAGGTAATCTTATCTTATTATTTTAGGTATGCTGTAACAGCATCTTTACGGGTCAGTTAGACACCTGCAGCTCATCCAGAACTCAGCTGCTCGAGTCCTCACTGAGACCAAAGAAGTGGAGCACATCAGTCCAGCTGTGAGGTCTTTCCACCGGCTGCCGGTCCATCAGAGGATAGACTTTAAAGTTCTGATGCTGGTCCATCAGAGGATAGACTTTAAAGTTCTGATGCCGGTCCATCAGAGGATAGACTTTAAAGTTCTGCTGCTGGTCCATCAGAGGATAGACTTTAAAGTTCTGATGCTGGTCTATAAAGCTCTGAATGGTCCAAAATGCATCAGTGACCTCCTGACCCACTATGAACCTCCCAGACCCCTCAGGTCATCTGGATCCGGTTCTTTATCAGTTCCCAGAGTCAGAACCAGACCTGGAGAAGCTGCATTCAGCTTCTATGCTCCACATGTCTGGAACAAACTCCCAGAAAGCCTCAGATCAGCTGAAACACTCAGGATTTAAGTCCAGTTCTATCTATTTTCAGCTGCATTTGAATAAGCTTGAGTTTCAAAACGGAATCATATTTTATCTCCTGATTTTATCTTTCATATATATAATCTTTTCTGATTTTATCTATTGTTCTTATTTCTTTCTTTTGTTTAAATTTTAAATCATGCTTTTTATTTCTTCTGTTTTAATGTCTTTGAATCACCTTGTTGTTGAATTGTTCTGCACAAATAAACTTGCCTTGTCTTATGCATCTTAATCTTACAACCTCTTCCATTGATATATTTCCTGTGCTGCACTACTTATAGTTGGACACTGAGTGGAGGTATTTGCAAACAATTGAAGCTTTAAATCTGATCCTACAAACCTTCTATGGTCAGAGATCTCAAACTCTGGTCCTGGAGGGCCGCTGTCCTGCAGGTTTTAGACGTTTCCCTGCTTCAACACACCTGATTCAGATAAAATGGATCCCTTCAAAAGACTGTTCAGTTCTGCACAAACCAGCTAATGAGGCATCGATCTGACTCAGGTGTGTTGGAGCAGGGAAACAGAGTTTGAGATCCCTGCTCTATGGACAAAGTCTCTCCATAGTGAGTTTGTTTTAAATTTGATGGTGAAATACGTTTATCTGAGGTGAATCATTCTAAGAGACATAAACACTGCCGGCATACCTTTCCCACTCATTTTGAAAGCTACATTTCATGGTAGGATAGATGCACCATTTGCTCATTTCAGAGACAAATCTTTCACTTTTTATTGAAGACAGAGTTTTTTTATTCAACCCATTTTGACCTGAAACAGTATTCTACAACCTAAGACTCTCTAGAATTGATAGAAAACATGAACTTGTCACTTCATTGAAAACAGTGGAACGTGTGCACATGTTGCATCTGACCTTATGGGGACCTAGAAGAGGAATATTCAGAGGAATATTCAGAGAAACTGACAAGCAAAGTTCAGCTTCGGCACCTATCTAAACGCAGAGCTGAAATTCAGCAGTTTGTTATCAGCTGCTGTGGAGCGATTCCCATGGTAAGTAGCAGCTAAGTGCAGCCCCCCCCCCCCCCCCCCCCACTGGCAGGAAGTATGTAGGGATTAAGGAGAGGTCAGTTTGCTCTGGAAGATGCTGTGCTCTAATTCACCCGGTTGTACCTGACCTCGGGGCACAGTTGCTGATAAATCCTGTGTTCTGGGATGATTCCACCCTGTTTGAGTGAAAGCTGCCTCACATTCAGTGCTGATGACACTATTTGCACGCCACCAAAAGGCCGTTCAAGCCTCCGCAGTGTTTCCTTAAAGGGTGAGATCACCCAAACAGAAACAAACCTCAGTTTGTGGCTTTCACTTCATAAAAAACCCCAAAAAGAAACAAACAGTGAAGACCTTTAAAAGGTCAAATTCTTCCTTCAGGATAACGTCTCACGCGATGTTTTTATGTTCCACTGCAAAATGTTTGTTACTCTGTTAGTCTGTCGAACAAAGACTGGAAGGGATTTGCATCTTTGTCATTATACAGTGCAGAATATCAGGAAATGAGTGAATAATTCTGGATGAATCTCAGCAACTAAAGGGGAGGGATTTCATCCTAAGCATGATACCAATCCCTCAGACGGCGCTGCATCAAGAACCGTCATTCATCAGCAGCTGATAGAAGCACATGGACAAGGGATTACTGTGGAAACCTTTGTCAAGCACTACAATACAGAGTTCCATTCACAAGCTTTACTGTGCAGAAAAGAAGCCTGATGTTAACCTCGTCCACTTCTCTGGGCTCGGAGGCGTCTGGGATGGACCATCTGTGGTTAGACCCATCAGTATTCCACATCTTTGTTGGAAGACTTCTATATGCTTTCATCTGCTGTTTGGCGTCGTCGGATTTCTGAAGGACCAGATAGTTTGTGATGTTAACAGCCTCGATTGCCGGCAAATCTTTAGGTTCTGTCGAAAAGTCCCTCATCTTCATGAGATACGGGTCACATGCTACATATTTGTTGATGAATTGTTAGCGGTATGCTAGCACTGTTTATTGAGAAGATAAATAAGTCATAAGTCCTGTGGTCAGACCCATCAGTATTCCAGATCTTTGTTGGAAGAAATGGAGCAAAAGCAGCATCCAGCCTGCTGTCAGCAGCCAGTCCCTGCAGCCAGGCTCTGTGATGGTATGGGGTTGGATCAGGGGGCAAAGCTCATTTCCACTTCTGTGACGGCAGCATTAATGCAGAAAAGTTCCCTGAGATTTTACAGCAACATATGCTGCCTTCAAGGCCACATCTTTTCCAGGGACGTCCCAGCATTGTTCAAGCAGACGATGTAGAACCACGTTCTGACACATGGCTGAGGAAGAAGAGGGTTGGACTGCCTGTGTTGCAATCCTGAAATGCAACACTAGGTTTCTTCCATGTGACGTCACATTGCTGCATCACGAGAGCAGAAAATCAGATGGAGGGCAGGAAGTGAACTGAGAAAAATGTCTGTTTCGTGTGGTTTACGGTTGCTCGAATCGTTCTAACGGAGAAAAGGAAAAAGGATTTTTTAGAGTATCGAAGATAGTCGTTCACAAAGGTGAGAAATGTAAAAAGCTCACAGAACAACGCTGTAAAAAGTGAATTTAAACCTAGGTTTTCGGTCGGAAGGAGCAGAGACTGCTGATGCAGAGTTAGCTCGCTAACTTGGTTTTTGTGGCTGTTTTTATAAAGCACTAGTTTGTCGTTAAATGCTCATTTACTTAGTAATGATTATGAAGTTACTGGTAGGCTGAGACTATGGTTCTCAGCCGGAAGAGGGTGGGATGCTCTCTCCGGGTCGGGAATGAGATCCTTCCCCAAGTGGAGGAGAAACGGGAAACAACGGTCATTAAAAGAAGAAAACCAGCTACATGAAACGAAGGAATACGTTCATGTACCTTCTGAGATATTGCCCAACGTAAGTTCCTTTTGAACATTGTAAACATTCGGGAAATATGATTTTCCTACATAGGTTGTTTGGCAGACAAGCATTAAGCTACTGAAATATACAGTTTCCACGAGTTCTGTACATTAGCGGCTAGTTAGCGGTATGCTAGCAGTTTCTATGAGTTCTGTACATTAGCGGCTAGTTAGCGGTATGCTAGCAGTTTCTATGAGTTCTGTACATTAGCGGCTAGTTAGCGGTATGCTAGCAGTTTCTATGAGTTCTGTACATTAGCGGCTCGTTAGCGATATGCTAGCAGTTACTATGAGTTCTGTACATTAGCGGCTAGTTAGCGGCATGCTAGCAGTTTCTATGAGTTCTGTACATTAGCGGCTCGTTAGCGATATGCTAGCACTTGTTTATTGCACCAAACAGACTGTACTATGATGTGTTCAGAGTAAATTATGTGTGACTTATAATGTTGTAAAATGTGGGTTGAAGAAGACTAAATTTTGGCTGTGATACGCTCATATGTTTACAGTGAAATTTAAGATGTATGGTTTAAGGATGTGTTTATTGGAATGTTATAAAATACTATGTCAAATATTGTAAATGTATTTGTTTACAGTTAAACCGGCTTGACCGTGTGTTTCAAAAGGCAATAAACAACAACAACAACAACAGCAAAGACTGGTTTATGTTATTCGTAACAAAGATGATTAACAAACTAAATGAAGTTGGTGAAAAAAAGCATTAAACACCTTTGCATCATGTAATCTGCAGTGAAATAAAAGGAAGCGATTGTTTTTTCACACGCCATCACATCTTTTTCTGATTAAATGTTGAACATCTTCTCTTTTTTGTCTGAGCTTTCTCGTTCGTTTTGAAGTGATAGAGACTTGGTTAAAGACAGATTGGACATCATGTTAAACTCTAAAGAGGTGAAACAGTCTCATGATTGTCCCTTTTAGGATAATGACAGCAATATATCTGTCCTTTGAGCCATTGTTGCTTAAGTTGGATACGGAAAGTTGTACAAATGTTAATATAGATTACAAAGCAGTTAACTTATGTTTGTGAGATTTTAATTACAAGAACACAGTGACAGTATGTTGGGGATTAACTGGATTCTGCAATAGAACAATCTGCTTTGCAGCCATCTGTTTGGGCAGCAGCATCAGAGTGAATCAAAGGAACTGAACAAGCTGATGAGGAGGTCTGGCTCTGTGCTCTGGACTGATCTGGAGCCCCTTGAGCTGATTCTGCAAAGAGAAAAGTTGCTTTGCGTGATAATGGACAATGCTGTGCATCCTCCAAATCAAATAACGCTCAAATGAAAAAGTGCTTTCGATCAGAGACTTCTTCCACTCCACTGCAACAAAGGATTTCACAGAAAGTCGTTGCTGCAACAGTTTTGATGCAAAAATTATCTCTAATTTCAGCCGGATTAATTATTACTGAGTTAATTTAAATTAATCAACATTAACATATCTTAATTCACACTCCGTGCTGGTTTTTTGATCATTTTATCTTATTTCTAGGTAAAAAAAAATTGCCTTTCTGGTTGTTTTTTTACATTTTTTCACTCAATTCATCAATAAAATTAGAGAACTAGATGGTGAATTAACATATCTAATGTGAAATAAATGTTAAATGTTTTTAAAAATTGTCGCCATGCATATTTTAATTAATCACAATTTAACTCAGATTTATTTCTTATTTAGTAATCAAACACTGTTAACGTTCTTCTTGAATAAGACACAATTAGTGAGACACTGAACTCATCAAAGAGCAATTACTGACCTCTACTGTCCTTAAATTTCTGTGAAAATGGCGTCCTTATAATTTTAAGTAAGGATCCATGCAACAATTTGAACTAAAAAATGAGCAGAATTTGCATGTTATTAACTTGGAGCTGAATCCTGCAGGTGAGTGCACCTCCACACCTTAGATTAAAACGTTGGGTTAAAGAGTCTGTCATTGATAAACTGTGATAAATGATGAAGTGACAAAAAGAAACAGTTTCAAACAAGCAGCTTCGAAGCCTTTGGTTCTGGTGGTGAAGACCAACAGTAAAGCATTAATTACACAGCGCAGAAGGACCTGAAGGCATCCAAAAGCACAGCAAAAGATACATCAGCAGCATGAATGCACGTCCCTTTAGTTTGAAACAGCTGCTTAATCAGTGCAGTTTCTCTGCAGGATGTGAACAAAAAGCACAGCAGCTTCCAGTTTTACATCAAAACTAAAGTTACTCAACTGCCTGAGCATCAGAACCGGGGCGTGAAACCTTCATAAATGTTCTACAACACGTCTGAAAACAGAAAGCTCTGTATTTAACTTCCAAAACTTGTATTTCAGTGGCAGGTGTGCAGCCCAGAGGACAGGATCCAACAGAAGAGGATCTTATCAATGCTGCATGTCGCTGTCCTGCCATTTTTACTCAAACCTGACTACGTTTTGTCAGGTTTGTTGCAGGAAGGGAGGACCCAGATGCAGACTTCAAAAATCAAAAGGTTTATTCCAGAAACGGACAAAGCAAGTAAATAAATCAACATTAACATATCTTAATTCACATTCTGTGTTGGTTTTATCATTTTATCTTATTTCCAGATAAAAAACTTGCCTTTCTGGTTGTTTTTTACGTTTTTTCAATCAATTCATCAATAAAATTAGAGAACTAGATGGTGAAGTAACAAATCTAATGTGAAATAAATGTTAAATCTTTTTAAAAATTGTCACCATGCATTTTTTAATTAATCACAATTTAACTCAGATTTCTTATTTAGTAATCAAACACTGTTAACGTTCTTCTTGAATAAGACACAATTAGTGAGACACTGAACTCATCAAAGAGCAATTACTGACCTCTACTGTCCTTAAATTTCTGTGAAAATGGCGTCCTTTTAATTTTAAGTAAGGATTCATGCAACAATTTGAACTAAAAAATGAGCAGAATTAGCATGTTATTAACTTGGAGCTGAATCCTGCAGGTGAGTGCACCTCCACACCTTTGATTAAAACGTTGGGTTAAAGAGTCTGTCATTGATAAACTGTGATAAATGATGAAGTGACAAAAAGAAACAGTTTCAAACAAGCAGCTTCGAAGCCTTTGGTTCTGGTGGTGAAGACCAACAGTAAAGCATTAATTACACAGCGCAGAAGGACCTGAAGGCATCCAAAAGCACAGCAAAAACTACATCAGCAGCATGAATGCACGTCCCTTTGGTTTGAAACAGCTGCTTAATCAGTGCAGTTTCTCTGCAGGATGTGAACAAAAAGCACAGCAGCTTCCAGTTTTACATCAAAACTAAAGTTACTGAACTGCCTGAGCATCAGAACCGGGGCGTGAAACCTTCATAAATGTTCTACAACACGTCAGAAAACAGAAAGGTCTGCATTTAACTTCCAAAACTTGTATTTCAGTGGCAGGTGTGCAGCCCAGAGGACAGGATCCAACAGAAGAGGATCTTATCAATGCTGCATGTCGCTGTCCTGCCATTTTTACTCAAACCTGACTACGTTTTGTCAGGTTTGTTGCAGGAAGGGAGGACCCAGATGCAGACTTCAAAAATCAAAAGGTTTATTCCAAAAACGGACAAGGAGAGTAAATAAATCAACATTAACATATCTTAATTCACACTCTGTGTTGTTTTTTTGATCATTTTATCTTATTTCCAGATAAAAAACTTGCCTTTCTGGTTCTTTTTTACGTTTTTTCACTCAATTCATCATAAAATTAGAGAACTAGATGGTAAATTAACATATCTAATGTGAAATAAATGTTAAATCTTTTTAAAAATTGCAAAGCAAGGACACAAGAGCCGGATATTCAAAATACTAAAACTATGAAAAAACAAAACAAGACTATGGCATAGAAACAAATAAACAAGACGATGAGGCAAAAAACTGACCTGAAAGCTGTGGAAATAAGGTGACCTGGTCATGAAAGGCAGGTGAGGATTTTGCAGTGACTATGAGTGAACTGGAAACTAAATACTGTTTGGAGGTGATTAGTGGATCTGTGGAAGGAAACCAGGTGACAGAATTAATCTGGAACCTGAAAACATGACAAAATATAATCGAAACGAGACACATTGACCTTAAAGCCAAACTCTTCCCCAGTCGTTTTGATTCGTTTTAACCAGGCAGCTCATCCTGTGTGAATCAGTAACTAAAGTTAGACAGTGACTGAATCTGCACATTTCTTGATTAAAACATGGTCATTTGGTCATTTAAATGTGATGCAACAGTGTCCCAAAATGTTATTCTGTTTGATATCTTGATGTTCTTGCTGCTTGCTGTGAGGTGGGTCCTCATAAGAAGGTAAAGGAAGGCGGGAACGCTAGTGTAACACTGCTGGTTAAAGACGGTTACAGGTTTCCACACCTTTATTGTGACTATTACCTGGTTAATGTGAGACTGGCTCCATCCAAATCACTGGAGCTTTTCTGCAGAATAAGTCTGGATTTCCTTTTCATTCCAAACTCAGTTCAGTTCTGTAACTCTTCTGGATGAATGAGGAAAAACGCTCACATCTGCCACAGTTTAGGGCCTAAAGATCCACAGATATCAGGTCTTTCTCACGTCATTTAACGCTTTAAACTCAACCGGAGCGCTCTGCAGGTCGTTATGACACTTCTAAAAGGTTTAGACCTCCAAACCACAGAGGAAGAAAACACTCAACATTCAGATGAAGCATTACCTGCACATTTAGGAGCATTAACAGAACAGTTTGTGTCTCTCATCATCAGCCTCTTTGTGCAGAGTGTGGAGCATCCTCCTGTGTTTTGGTGTCGTTGGTTTTTCTCACACTCAGCCCTCCGCTCTGGCTGCTCTGCTGCGTGACACCGGTTGGAGGAAGTCTGTTTTGGGTTCACTGCTGACACAGTTCTGACGGAAAAGAAAGAAAAAAAAAACTCCCGGTTGTTGCTATCTCGCATCTTTAAGAGGAGTCTCAAAGAGTGACAGGAAATGTTTGGCTTCCGCATCCTGTTTTTGGAAGTTTAGAGATGCTGGCAAAGAATCAAAATCCCCACAGTGCTGGTAAATAATCAGGTTTCAGGAGCCTTTTGGTTTATCTGAAGTCCGACTCTTTACCAAAATAACTCATCGGTGACGTCAGCCTGTGCTGATCACACCAGACTCACCTAAACTCACCTTTTTTTGTACATTTACCAAACAATAACTAATTTATCTGTCTGTTCTGACCTGCTGAATTTGATAAATTCACCCCCCCTCCTTTGGCACATAGGTTTACTGGTAAAATTCACATCAAAACAATTCTACATGAACAAATCCGTGCGTCTATTAGTGTTCCTCAGTGTGGAAATGGCTGAAACATGGTTAAATCCACAGATATTAAAGCTCTGCAGCATCTCCTGCAGTGCAAACAGGTTTCACACCATAACTCCACAGCTTCAGTGTCTGTAAAATGTAAGAAACTTACACTGGAGCTGTGAAATCCAACTGTTTCAGCTTCATTTCACACAATGTCTGTCAGTGGGGATTTGAGCTCCCTCGGATTTCATCTCAGCTAAACTATAGAAGAAGAAGTAGGAATATTATTACTATCTTTAAGCCCAATCACTTAAACTGAATTACTTAAAGATGAGGCATGCAGTTTGTGTTGTTTCTGTTTCATTGGTCAGTTGAACTGATTTTATGCATGTGAGGAAACAGTTTTATGTTCTGATAAGGACAGAAAATGTAATGACGTGTCTCCATGACCTGAATAACTCGGTCTTTTTGTGATTTAGCCATTAATCCGATCCGATGGCACTCATGTAACCGCACTGACAGACTATTAGCTCACCAGAGGCACTGGGACACCTGCTCTGCTGCTGCTGCACAGTAAAGCTGCAGTTTGAAGCTTTTGATTTTACATTTTTATCCAGTGAAATGCTTAATTTACATGGGAGGGGGGGGGCACTGTTCACAAGTCACATCCTCAGCAGGGTCTGATTGCCTCTGATGTTCTGACCCCTGCAACCTGTGGATGGAAATGTTTCTGTTTCTGTATTTATCAGACGCTTTTATCCAAAGCGACTTACAAATGAAGATTTAACAGCTTTATAAAAGCTAACAATAAGCTCCATAGAAGGAACCCAGGAGTCCGACTCTGTCAGAGGGGACAGAGCAGAGATAGGGTGCAGGCATAGAAGGAAGAGCAGAAAGATAAAGTGCAGAGATAGAGGGGGTAGGGAAGTACAAGGTAAGTGCTGGGATAGGAGATGCTCTCTGAAGAGCTGGGTTTTCAGGAGCTTCTTGAAGATAGACAGGGACGCCCCTGTTCTGGTAGCGCTCGGTAGGTCATTCCACCATCGTGGGACGACACATGAACAGAGTTTGGATTGTCTTAGGCGTGGTGTAGGAGCTGCTAGACGACAATCCTGGGACCAACGGAGGGACCCAGTTGGGACAGAAGCCTTTGCAAGAGCATTCAAGTAGATGGAGCCGCTCCATTAAGCTCTTTGTAGCTAACATCAGGGACTTGGATCTGATGCGGGCGGCTAAGGGCAGCCAGAGGAGTTCAATGAACAGAGGGGGGACGTGTTCTTTTAGGCTGATCCAAGACCAGACGCACCGCCGCGTTCTGGACCATCTGCAGAGGTTTCACAGGCTGGAGACCAGTTAGGAGACCAGTTAGGAAACCAGTTAGGAGACCAGTTAGGAAACCAGTTAGGAAACCAGTTAGGAGACCAGTTAGGAAACCAGTTAGGAGACCAGTTAGGAAACCAGTTAGGAAACCAGTTAGGAAACCAGTGAGGAGACCAGTTAGGAGAGCGCTGCTGTAGTCGAGGTGGGAGATGACAGTTTCTAAAACACAGAATAATGACGGGTAGAGCACATGTTGTAAGTGGAGAGCAGACTAAAACGCGTCTTCTTGACCAAACAGCTCAGCTGTTAAGTAATGCTTAAGGAGGGGGATCAGTCTTTGACTGAAAATCAGCTCTTAGACGTCAACGCCCAAAACTCCTTGACACCAAAGGTCGAGACCGGAGGCGGAGCAGCAATCAGGTTAATGTGAGTCTGAAAAGGTGGGCGGAGCTCACTGCTCCCACTAAATGTAGCTCGACCCCGAGTCCTCAGGGACTTTTGCCACAATGAATACTGCCTGACCTTCTTCAGCGGGCACTAATTACAGGTCAAGCGTTGCCGAGGCGACATTATCCAGCCAGGTGAGCTGTGAAGTGGTTACATGTGGAGAACACCTGGGAGGAGTCGGACAATCCAGAAAAGGAAGGTCCTGGTGACACATTAACAAGTTGTATTTGAAGTGGAGCCCTCCTTGGTTTGTGGACATGGTGTCCAGCCCTGTGGAGGCTGCCAATAGATGATAAAAGTGATTATAAGGAAAACATCAGGAAAACTTGGGTTTGGATGTCCTGCTTTGACAAGAAAAGTCTGATTTTTTAACATATTTTTCAACATTTGCTATTTTTTCAACATATAGCATTTAATTTGAACATAAGCCCAGTTCACACCCAAAATAAAATGGATTCCTTCTTACTTAGACACGCAGGAAGCTTGCAGGCAATGATAAGCACGGTTTGGGACGGTAAATACAGGCTTTGCTGCCGATTTCTGAAAAAAGCAATGAAATATTTTGCATTAAAAACTGTCAAAGATTGTCATTAACATCTTTAACACATGCTTTACCATAATTTATCACTTATTTAAGTCAATTCCAGCCAGAAGAAACATTTTACTCAAAGCCAGATCCACTATATGTCAAAGCTGAATGATATTATGAATAATTTTGGCCTTAAATGTAATCAAAAAATGTGTAAAAAACAAACAACTTTTATACCAACTGCGTGCAACAGTGTTGCCCAGAGCATTGAACTCAAATTCAACTGCATTAAATGAAGTTATAAATACATCAAAGTAGTTAAAAAGCTAATAGATGATAGATGATAAAAGTGATTTTAAGGAAAACATCAGGCGGTTTCCAGAAAAACTTGGGTTTGGATGTCCTGCTTTGACAAGAAAAGTCTGATTTTATTAACATATTTTTCAACATTTGCTATTTTTTTCAACATATAACATTTAATTTGAACATTAACATTAACATTAAGCTTGCAGGCAATGATAAGCACGGTTTGGGACGGTAAATACAGGCTTTGTTGCTGATTTCTGAAAAAAGCAATGAAATATTTTGCTTTAAAAACTGTCAAAGATGGTCATTAACATCTTTAACACATGCTTTACCATAATTTATCACTTATTTAAGTCAATTCCAGCCAGAAGAAACATTTTACTCAAAGCCAGATCCACTATATGTCAAAGCTGAATGATATTATTAATCATTTTGGCCTTAAATGTAATCAAAAAATGTGTAAAAAACAAACAACTTTTATACCAACTGCGTGCAACAGTGTTGCCCAGAGCATTGAACTCAAATTCAACTGCATTAAATGAAGTTATAAATACATCAAAGTAGTTAAAAAGCTAAACTTTCATCATGGAAACGGCAACAAAAAGAAGTTTAAATGCTTTGGTAATAAAAATGGAAATTTGTAAAGCATAAATGTCTTTGACATCCACACTGAAGGGGCGTCTGTAGGTCAGAGGGCAGCAGTCACGTTTAGTGACCTCATGCCAGTCAAATGCACTGAGTGCTAAATTTTAGATGGCGGGGCCTCAGGGCCTAAGCTAGCAGGGGTCAAAGGTCACATGGTGTGCTTAGTGATCCGAGTGGAAACCCAGAAGGATGCTGGAATTCCTGTTTTAAATGGCTGCAATGTTAATAATTAACCATTTAACTCCTCTCCAAGTCACAGAAACAAAAGCAAACTCGCTGCCCATCACTTTGATGGAGGAAGAGAAGAAAAAGCCGACTCACATTCTGCTTTTATTGGCTGTAAATCTCAATATATTTTGGGAATATTTCATGTTTCCTGAGACGAGCTTTCTGTCATTTCTTTAAGGAGTCTTCAGGAATAGTTCTCCAGGCTTCTTGAAGGACATCCCAAAGCTCTTCTTTGGATGTGGGCTGCCTTTTGTTCCGTTCTCTGTCAGATGATCCCACACTGCTTCAATAATGTTGAGGTCCGGGCTCTGGGGAGGATTCATCCCTCCATAAGACCTGTTGCCACTGATTTTCAGTCCACTTCTTGTGTCATTTGGCACAGCTCAGCCTTTTCTCCCTGTTTCCCTTCCTTAAGAACGGCTTCTTGACAGCCACCCTTCCATGGAGACCATTTCTGATGAGGCTTGGGCCAACAGTAGATGGATCAGCTGAAGGTCCAGATGCATCTCTCAGGTCCTGTCAGGTCACAGCTGGATTTTTTCCTCTTTCTTAAGGACATCACTTTCAGATCCTGTTCATCTGCTGTAGATAGTTTTTTAGGCCTGACACTTCTTCTTTTGTCCTCCACTTGTCCAGTTTCCTCAAATGTTTTAAGGACACACTGCACACCATGCTGAGATATGCCAAGTTTTCAGCTAATAGCTCTTTGGGAATCACCTTGTTGCTGCAGAAATCCTATTTTCTGTCTGTCAAACTGTGTTTTCTTTGCTGTTTTTCATAGATGCAGCTAAAGAAATGGGTTTTCAGTCCACTTCGCATAGCTCACACACATTTAGACGTGAACTGAACTGAAATGACACTTTCCATCTTGTGTTTGATGTCCATCTGAGAGACACCATCTCCGCAGACGGTCCTGGTCCACGTGCTGCCAGCAGGGGGAGACAGTGAGGCGGCGGCAGCGGGAGGCGGAGTCTGGGTGAGGAGGCGGAGCCTCACAGTTATTGTCCGCCGGTCTGAGTGACTGCCGGGGTGAGAGTCTCCAAAGTTTGACTGGCGTGTCGTTTACTCACCTCTCCTGCAACGTTTGACTATCGACCAAACAAACTGACCACCAAACGGGACGCACCAACGTCACAGACGCAGCCAAGGCACGCGGAGGGGCTCGAGAGGGGTCCAGGCTCCGCGAGGAAAAGCCCTCAAAGTTTTGTTGAGGACTCTTGGTGTCCCATCTGGATGAGTAACCCGGGAAACAAAGAGTAGTTTTACAGTCGCAGCTCCACTCTGATCCTCCATCCTGCAGCGGACTGTCAGGAGCACGAGGATGCACTGAAAGTGTCGGATCTGCTGCATCCTGCTCGTGCGTTTGTTTTGCATGGAAACGCACTAACAACACATGAGTTGGATTGACCACACGCGCGGTTTCCATACAGTAAATCCTCTGGGATTAAAATAGCAAGGGCGATGGACAACTTCTTCACGGAGGTAAGAAAACTCAAATCTGCAACAGTTTTATTCACGCCACAGACATTTGGGAACATTATCAAGGATTTCACGTATTTTTGGAAACTCAAAATCATCTCAAACGTGCAACTCTGACGAGCTGCAGCTCTGCAAACCTCTGAGAAATGATTTTGTTCCATCCCGCAGATATACATTCTGGAAAATGCAGATAAACGAGTTATAAACGAGCTATAAACGAGCTAAACTCGTCAGTGAGTACCACTGGTTATTTTAAGCTATTATAAAATGCTAATTAAATGTGAATGAGCCCCATTAGGTGGGTATAATCACTCTCCTTATAATGACGAAAGGCTGCCATAAAGTACTTTATATTCACCCTAAATTCGTGGCAGAGGTCCCTGAGACATTAACATGAAACGTCTCAGGGACTTTTTCTGGGCAGCGGGTCCCAGTGGATTTTTGGTATTTCCGCACCTCTTTTCTCGTTTCTTCCCAGAATAAAAGGAAAAGGTCTTGTAAAGCTATTAATAGAAGTGTAAACCCGTGTCTCAAAGGGAGTTTTGGACCGACAGACTTGTTGAATGGTTGCATGATATTTCAGTTCGGCTGGGGTTCACTTGGTCTCTTTAATGCTGCAAACTGGTGTGTCAAAGGAAGCTTGAAGCTATTTGGAGTTATTTAGAGAGTTCATTCTGATCATAAACAAACCTTAAACGAAGGACTGTGTAAATGATCAAAGGTTGGAGCCATTTTCCAGACAAAATGACCACCTCACCAAGCTCCAACCTCTCACTGACTGGGATTTCTGCTTCTCTTTCTGCTTTATAACTGTAAATTCAATATATTTTGGCTTTAAGCAGCTGGCTGAACACCTGAAAACGACGCGTTTCAAAGACTGAATGATAAATTGTGTAATTGTGAACTATTAGCTCAGAAAGTAAAAGCTATAATCATCAGCTGGGGAACCTTATCACTATAGTTTTGTCCCCCTGAACTGATCAAGTCATAATATAAGTTATGCCAGCATGACACAGTTCTGCAACTGTTTTGAGTCACACTTAATTTCCTAATTTCCTTCCAAGCAGCCAGACTCTTGTAGTCTTTTAAAGTGGTTTTGAGCAATAGTTCTCCAGACTTTCTGAAGGTCTTTCCAAGCTTTTCTTTGGACATTGGCACCTTTTTTACTCATTTTAATCCACTCCTTGCACCATTTTCAGAGGACTGTGTCTAATTTTGTTGTTATCTGTGAAGCATTCAGGCAGAAAAAAGGCTCCTAACTCAAGGGATGAACCAGTGTTGTGTCGACACAGAACAGACAACTTAGCAAAGAAGCCATTTTAAACTGGATCTTTAGGCACTTTGTCACAAAGACACATCATTTGTTCCCATTTCTTTAGCTGCATCTATGAAAAACAGCAAAGAAAACACAGTTTGACAGACAGAAAATAGGATTTCTGCAGCAACAAGGTGATTCCCAAAGAGCTATTAGCTGAAAACTTGGCATATCTCAGCATGGTGTGCAGTGTGTCCTTAAAACATTTGAGGAAACTGGACAAGTGGAGGACAAAAGAAGAAGTGTCAGGCCTAAAAAACTATCTACAGCAGATGAACAGGATCTGAAAGTGATGTCCTTAAGAAAGAGGAAAAAATCCAGCTGTGACCTGACAGGACCTGAGAGATGCATCTGGACCTTCAGCTGATCCATCTACTGTTGGCCCAAGCCTCATCAGAAATGGTCTCCATGGAAGGGTGGCTGTCAAGAAGCCGTTCTTAAGGAAGGGAAACAGGGAGAAAAGGCTGAGCTGTGCCAAATGACACAAGAAGTGGACTGAAAATCAGTGGCAACAGGTCTTATGGAGGGATGAATCCTCCCCAGAGCCCGGACCTCAACATTATTGAAGCAGTGTGGGATCATCTGACAGAGAACGGAACAAAAGGCAGCCCACATCCAAAGAAGAGCTTTGGGATGTCCTTCAAGAAGCCTGGAGAACTATTCCTGAAGACTCCTTAAAGAAATGACAGAAAGCTCGTCTCAGAGGGTTCAGGCTGGGTGAAGGTCAGGGATCCTGGAAGTTTTTACATGCTTATCGTGTGGAGAGGAAGACGGCAGCTGCCACAAAGCTGGAGTAAAAGTAAAATATTGACTTTCAAGCTCCTCAGAATTGTAGAAACTCTGTTTTTGCCTTAAATACAGTATTTCTATTCATGTTTGCACATGTTTCACTAACTTGCTGCTGCTGTAGTTTCTATTTAAAAAGAATAAGCCTCAGGCTTTTGCACAGTTCTGTATGTGTCAGGAATGGATTCGACTGTTTTCTGTTGGACTTTTTCTGGATCTATCAGGGGTCTGAGTTCCTCAGAAAGAGCAGAACACAGATTCTACACCTTGTTCTGCACAGGAAACCATAATGAGACGGTGTGATGGGTTGGGCTTGATAATTCAAGCCTGTAAATCTTCCACAAGCTGTGATTCATTTGAATCTGATCCACACCTTTTCTCTGATGACGTCAGCCAGATAACGACAGCTACACCTGAGTCACTCCTGCATGCATTTCGTTGTCCTTCTGGAGCTGCTGTCAGCGCCTCGGCTGACGTTTTGGCTCAGAAGAAAAACAGCGAATGCAATTTAAAACCGGTTTCTCCTCAGTTATTAACAGCTCCACCTTCCTGGTTGAAAGCTCCCCTGATGTCCTGTTGGTGCTCGTGCTTTTTGAAAACCCAGTGGGGTTCTCAGAGGAATGAAAGGCCAAAGGTCGCCAGACTCTCTGAGCTCATAGGTGCTCAGGCTGAGTAAAACAAACACTCTGTGGTTTCAGGGCCTTTTCTCCTGCAGTACAGAGTTGTGCTGGTCCCATGACGACGTGCACGGTACATCTGGTGGTTCAGCTCTCCCCAGAAGCCTGAGAAAGGGAACATTTCTCAGAGCCAGAAGCAGGCAGGCGCGCACAATAGTCTCAAATGTCGGTCTGCCTGCCTGCCTTTATATCTGCCAGCTAATCGCAGCTGAAACAAAGAGCCCAGTCTTTGAGGAAAAGGACATTTGACGAGGAAGCAAAGCAGTGTCCGTGGCCACAGTTGGAGCGGAATTGACAGGAATGTGAACTGGGAATGAAACTGGAGTGTTTTACGTTAGTGGAGGTGCCCTCAGTGACTGGAGAAAAGGTCACGACCCTTCAGTGGTCATCAAAAGGACGCCAGCTTTACTTTAATTTAGCGTGTGGAAGGTCTTATCTATGCAAACTGAGACACACAATGCATCATGGGAGATCAGTTCGTTCTTTGTTTGTTTTAACGTGTTGCATAAAGTTTTGTGTTCAGGGTTTTTCGCACCCGTTTGCTTTTCATCGTGTCGTCATTTGAATTCAGTCGGGTGTCACAGTTTTCAGTGAAGCAGCCCTCTGAAACTCTGATTTTTATTTTTCTGTTAATGCTGTGAACTAAACTTTCAGGTTTAAGCCTGAGGTAGAAAATCTGCACCTCCTCCGATATGATTTACAGTTTTAATGGCTTTAATCCTTAAATTGTGTTTAGTTTCAATGTTTAATCCACAGTAATCGCTTATTTTTGGGTTTGTGAAACTTTCTGTAGATTTTTTTAAATAATTCTAAGTAAATAGTATAAAATCCTGAATTTTCTGGTGATTTCCTGTTACATATAGAGACATTTTAGACATTTTAAGATAGTAAAAAGTAGGAGTTACACTTTTTTTTCAATCAATTATACCTTTTTTACTCATATTTGCAGGCATCTTGGTGGCCTTACTTACTTGGTGTTGCTTTGCTTCTAGTTCAGTAGAAGAAGTAGTTGATCAAATGGGAAACAAGCCTCTGGAAGGAAAAAAGAAGCTGTGGTTGACCTCCACATGTAGAAAAAGAGTGACTTTACTCTCTGGCAGTACCTGGGATATTATATCTGGGAGGATGTTTGGTCACCACTGCACAGATGTTGTCTTTAAGGTACTTGAAAGGATTTTATTAGAGCAGAGCGACAGCCTGGAAATGCTTTAAGTGACTGAGAATGGATTGATGTGTTGAGTCTTAATGAATGGGCTGATTTTCAGTCCCAGTTTCTGACAAAAGAAACAGCTTTAAGCAGCTTTAATGGGATTGTATGAACATACACTTAACTCTTTTTACATGTTTAATTCAATTCAGTTTTATTTATAAAGCGCCAAATTACAACAATTGTCATCTCAAGGCACTTAAATAATATAGTCCAATTCAAGCCAATTGGAATTCAATTCATTGTAATCATGATCCAATGAAATCCAATTAATTAATCTCAAAATAATCCAATTAATTCATATGGAGCCAATTCAAAAATAATATCCGAGCTAAGGAAACCAACAGATTGGACCGAAACTTGTCTTCAGTCCAATCTCCCGTCCTGAGCCTGAGGGACTGTGGAAAGGAACGACTCCCTTTAACAGGAAGAAACCTCTGGCAGAACCAGAACCAGGAAGAAACCAATGGCAGAACCAGGAAGAACCCTCTGGCAGAACCAGAACCAGGAAGAAACCTCTGGCAGAACCAGAACCAGGAAGAAACCAATGGCAGAACCAGGAAGAACCCTCTGGCAGAACCAGAACCAGGAAGAAACCTCTGGCAGAACCAGAACCAGGAAAAAACCTCTGGCAGAACCAGAACCAGGAAGAAACCTCTGGCAGAACCAGAACCAGGAAGAAACCTCTGGCAGAACCAGAACCAGGAAGAAACCTCTGACAGAACCAGACTCAGGAAGAAACCTCTGGCAGAACCAGAACCAGGAAGGAACCTCTGGCAGAACCAGAACCAGGAAGAAACCTCTGGCAGAACCGGAACCAGGAAGGGTGGCCATCTGCCTGGACCAGCTGGGGTTTGAGAAGACAGAAAAGAGGGAAAAGAGGAGGGAAAAACACCATAACACCATTCAAAGGATACCTGCTGGAACAGGGAAACACAAGTTAATAACCACAATAATGTCACATGTACATAAAATCATTTGAGAAATTAAACAGGGGGAGAAAGAGAGCAAAGTGAGGAAAGGTGTGACAGATGAGGTCCCCCAGCAGTCTGGGCCTATAGCAGCTTAACTATGGGATGTTTCAGGGTCCCCTGAGCCATCCCTAACTGTATTTAAGCAATGAGATGGAGTTTTGGGGCACGATCAGAGCACCCAGTCGAGTGTATACATGCAAGAGGGGTTCGACCCCCGTTAGCCGCATTATCTCGGTGTGTTCATCTATTTTCATGTGTCCTAAAACTCTGATTCTTTATTTAGTGTCATGCCAACATGCTGCAGTCGCGCTACTGCCTCCTTTCAGCCCCAGTTCTGCCCCAACACCTTAAAAACAGAACAGCTCGAATTAGCAAGTGTGTGAAATCACTGATGAGTTTGAACTGAAACGTCTCCAGTGCTAAAAAAGCGGCGTCGTTTTCTCCACTCGCTGCCTGTTAGGAGTCGCCGAACAGAAGGTGGTTCAAAGTGTTTGGGGAGGAGCTTGAACACGAGGGCTTTGCCACATTTTGCTCCTTTTGGGTGATTGAGTTTCAGAGAGATTTCTCCAGCAGTTTCACTGCGTGTTGTGTTGAGTCCATCCAGCAGCGAGCATTGTCTCTAACTATAGAGACACGAATGTGTCGACAATCCGTCGGCGGGGGGGTTCTCATCTCTAATTACCGAGCTGCAGCCAAAACAGTCTGGACCAGAGTCGGTGCGGGGACTATAAATAGAGTCTAACCGCAAAACCAGACGGCACTTTTCCTCACTCGGTCATTTTCCTGGAACATTTGATCTGTTTTCCTGTCCGGTGAAGTTTACAGGAGATAAGCAGCACCTTTCTGAAGTGTTAAGGATGAGGTTTGTGCAGTATTTTGATTGATGCTGATAGCAAAGGAGTGTTTGTTTAGGGAGAGACTGATATATGGATGGATATGAAGCTTTTCCTTTATGTTGGCTTAGGGCCACTCACATGCTCCTCTGCTGTGAACGAGGTTACCTTCTTATTCATGTGATTTTCCTTTGAATCAAAACCTATTTTGAAACTCCAAAACGTCTCAGAGAGATCAGCAGCTGCTGCAGACAGGACAAGGCAAGGCCCTAAACCCTCTCCTTCACTTTTCTCTGACCGACACCCTCGAGGCGTCACAGGAAAGCGATCCTGGCTGGCTGGCGTCACTAATTGGCCAGCATCCAGCCTGGCTGCGGCCAATGAGCAGACGGCAGAGGATCGGCTCGTTCTCCGAGGCAGCAGAACCTGCCGAGCGTTTGAAGGCGTGCGTGTTGACATAGTGGAGTCGGTCAGGTCAGCCCGGCAGTGTCTGGGCTTGTTTCTATTTGAACTGGAGGGTGTTGGGCGAGGCAGGCCTCACCTGTCGACCAATCACAAAGCAGCTCTGCCTCAGATGTGGGTTTACAGGGACCACAGTGTCACTGGCAGCGGATTTAGTCTGCAGCAGCTGAAAAGTTGTACATATGTGCACGATTCCTGAGCTTTTGGCTCGTTTTATTGCTGCTGCAGATGTTTTGTGGTGGCGTCTTCATGGGAGGACAGTTTTAAAGAGGTGGAACTTCTTCACCTTCCTGATTTGGTGTCACCAGCTCTTGGTGTTGAGGTCTGTCTGCAGGTATAAAACTGCTCTGATGGTTGCTGAACCCCTGATCAAGCAAATGGCCCCGTGATGGTTCGCCTATGTGCGAAAGTCTAGCTTGTTTCCTGTTTGTCATCATCATGATTTATATCTACGGACTGAGGTGGAAAGAGGTCTCCTGACGGAGCTTTGCGTTGGTCTCCAGCACAAAATGTTCCCGTTTGTGCAGTTACCGTGCTTCCTTTGCCTGTTCTTTACACAGATGCAGCTAGATTTGTCGATGTGCTGCGTCTCCATTTATGTTTTCTATGGGATGGCGCCCATAGAGTTAGTCGGTTCATCCTTTCAGTTCTTCTTTTATTGCTTAAAAGGATCATTTAAGCGACAAAGTCACAACATCTCTGGTCATTTTTGCAACTTTGAGGATATTTAGCTGATCAAATTTCCCACCATAATGGTACATATATCAGATTTAGTCCGTTCTACCCAATGCATTTTCTCAGGGAGTCAGAAATCCTGATGTGCATCTGCTTCTGAGTGTGTTGGCAGAGCCGTGTTGCAGTTATGTTGCTGAAAACACAACTAATGACAGACAAATGATCAGCAAACACAAACCGTTATAGCAGCTGCAGTTTTGGCAGTTCAAGCCTAGTGTTGGAGCTTTTATTGATGGCTCTAATATAATCACAAAGACAGCTGCTCTTCCAAAATAAGCCTGCTCGACTCTCACTGAGCTTTCTTCTTCAAACTCCAAAAATCAGTCCTGAAACTTGGAAAGGTTTTATTGTTTTTGCCTGCCTGCGTTTCTCATTAAGGACATAAAAAGTTAGAGCTCCATCATAGACGTTAATCGTCCCTCCACAACAAACACAGGCCTGACCCACAGTGCACAGCAACATTTTAATGATGATTTCAACCAGAGTTTCTTTCCCCTCGCCCTGCTTCTTCGTGGCTCGTTTCAGGGCTGAAACCTGACGCCCGTGAAGCAGCCAAAGAGGAATTTAAACAGCTTGCAGATTTGTTGTTTTGTACAATGCAGACGGCCCCTGAACCTTGTTGTTCGTGTAGGACCACTGTGTTCCAGCCGAATTCCTGCCGTGTTTGTGTTCTCGCTGGGTTTCCTCAGATCTCCTTCACAAGTGACCAGTTAGAGGCTGAGGAATTTGAGTCATAAATGGCCGACACGTCTCCTGTTTAAAGCTGACATTTTCAAACAAAAACGTCGTCTTTGTTTTGGGTTTCGAAGCTTCCAATCGTCTCATGACCCTCTTCACTTAATGGAGTTTGGTTTTAGAAACTAAGGCCATTAAGGATTCCCATAATTCACATTAATAAGTCAAGACCAAAGCTGTGTAAGCTTGTGCTTTCAGAGTCTTGCCTCCATGTCTGCAGCTTTCAGTTAAATTTGGAAAATGAAATCTCTTCCACAGCTTCTCACACACTAAGGAGGGTTGGGATCTTATTTCCTAGGTCATTTTAATGTCTGGTGGGCAAATAAAAAAAGAAGTGAGCCTAACTGTTGGCTCACTGAGCCCTTTATATGCCGCGGCTAAAATAACACCTCAAGGAGGCACTGGACGTGAGCCAGAGCCGCCTGCACTCAATCTTAAACTGGTTTCACTGGTGTAAAGGGCAGAGGGGCAGCTGTGACTGTGGGAAATAAAACAAAGTCCCAGGCCTGCAAGTCCAGACCAAGACCCAGACAGGAAGTGTGTTTATTTTGATGCCCTCCACCGGCTGCACCAATCAGCGAGCTCTAAAATCTTCATCCATGTCAACGGTTTTAATGAGCGAGCTGCAGGTGAAACAAAGAGAGATGTGAAGCATCCGCCCTGCGTAAATGTCTTTGATTAACGTCTGTGCTGCAGACCAGAGGAACAAGTGTTTCCCATAATGCTGAAACCAATAGTTCAGCGGTGCATTGAAGGTCTGACAGAAAACTGAGAACCGAGGGTCTGGCTGACCGTTTTATACACCAAGCTGAGCCTAAACTAAAGTGCTAATGAAACCGTGAGAGGCTTTAATTTAATTTAATTTAATTTAATTTAGATTCAGCTAAATTAATACAATGACATGTAAATATGAGCCTGGTAACCTGAGTAGAGATAAACTGTCTGTTTGATTAGCTGTAACTGTCACTTTATACAGCACTAAGCAAAAAGTTTAAAGGTTTTCCGCTGATTTTTTTTAAAATTCATGATGTGGTTATTTTTTCTTCTAACTTTGACATTAACCAGTCTTAAAGGGGAGCTCCAGTATTTTAAAACCCAGACCTTATTTCTTATTCACTCCGTGCTCTGTGACAGTCGGCTAACTTCACACGGAGTTTGCTGCTGATAGTTTTGTGCAACATGGCAGGATATTTATCAGATTTTGACAATGTGAACGACGACTTTGAGTAAGATGGACGTTCTTACCGGAGTGAATAAACTGTGCTGCAGGGGGGCCTGTGGATGAAGTGGTCCCAGTAGAGTGCCTGTGTAGAAATCCCTCCGTTAGCTCTCCTATAGCTGCAAGTAGCCACATAACAGCAGCTATGAGCTAACAGAGCTATAGCACACGTTCATTCATTCATTCTTCTTAAAGTATTGGTGAAATAAAGACAGATAATGCCTTATTTAGAGGCTGCATCCTCTAAGCCCCGTTCACTCCGTTATATGGATCTCCAGTTATCTAAATATCTTCCGAAGGACGCCGACTTTCACCAAACTGTTCTCAGTGAGCAGATGAACGTATTTCATGCCAGAAATAAGGTTTAAAAATACCAGAGTTCCCCTTTAAGCCACCCCATATTTCTTTATTTATGACCAGGAAACAGAAAATGGGTGTTTGACATCACTTTCATCTGCTGGAGATAGTTTTTTAGGCCTGAAACTTCTGCTTTTGTCCAAAAACGGGAGTTTCTTTGTGAAAAAAGCACTTTGGTAGATGTACTCTGTAATATTCCAATTTTTTTTTTTAAACATCAGACTTTAGCAGCTGCTCATCTCACTGCTGAGAAGTTGGCTGGCGGGTTGATTAACCACAGAAAACAGTTTTAAAGAGCATCTAATTCATGTTGAAGTGCACTTCCATCAACATTCAGTTGAATGCAGTTTGGATCCTGGATGCTTTCTTGTGCTATTTCAGAGCTGTGAGCACCCAAACCCATGGACACCCAGAATAAACGCAGCACAAGCTGTGTGACAGTCCTGCACCTCTTTTTGACTTCCACATCTGCCCGTGTCCCAGTTTATGGGTCAATCCTGGAGCTGGATGCCGCAGTCGCAGTCATGCGTCTGTTTTATGGTCGTCAAGGTCGGCCATTGTTTGGCTCAGATGGGAACCGGTTGGTGGCTCATCTCACACGTGTTTTGACTACAGACAAATCAGTTAGAGGATTAGGGTTCAAGAATGAGCAATAAAGCGGTCTTTATTTGTTTTTCTCTAACATAAACCGTCTAATCCCGGCTGATTAGGCTCCTTTGCAGCTACATGTCTGCGTCTCTTTAACAGGAGCGTGGACAATATCTGACTTTTTCTCACCATTTCAGCGCCACGCTGTGAAATGTCACTAATTACACATCAATAACCAACCAGCTGTGCCTAAAAATGACTGTTCTCATCAACCCTGGCAGTCATTTACCTGTGCTAATTAGGATTTAGATGAATTGGGTCAGCTGAGTCTGCATTTATCCATCTGTAGCTCGCCTTCACCTTCGTTCCCCCCCGCTCATTCCTCCCTCAGCTGTTTAAATACGTCTTGACTTCCTGTCTGATAACTCTGAACATTCCTCTGGATTCTGACACTTCCTAACTTCTGACTCCGTCCAACTCGCTCCACATGTGTAAATCTGGACACATCTGGATATACAGAGGTCTGTTCTCACGTCTTTGTGACGCCATCGATGCATTAACGCTCCACAGATCTTAGGCCCTGTTGTGAATATAGTTGCTGCATAAAACCACAAAGATTAAAAACATGTCACTTAAACAGGAACTCAGACAAAAGATTTCACTCCCTCAGGCAAAACATGTGTTTAGTGGAGGAACCGAAGAGCCATGTGGAAGATTACTGACAGTACCGTCCCATTTTAATGAGAAGTACGGTCCGATTTGGGCTGTTTTTCAGGGTATAAGCTGGTTTGTTATTGGCTGGATGGATGTGGACATGAAGGACAAAACCAGGGTTTGCTTACATGACCTTCTTTGATAAATGTACATTTTTATTGACTGTAAATTCTCGTTGAAACAGTGACAAACGACTCAATCATGAGTTAAAAGTTCACAGTTTGAACATAGCCCCATAGAAGATGCACATTGCAGACTTTGGGAGGCGCAGGACCCCAGTTTGACCTTCTTCTGATCTGGATCCACAATCCCATCCATATTACCAGTGGCGGTCCTAGCTTGTTGGGCCCCTGGTTGCTACTTCTAGCTATTATTAGCAAGAGGCTAATAAACGCTAATTCACATTAAGCTATTTCTATCTGTTTCATTGCATGCACAAAACTCAGAGACACTGACATGACGGCATAGTGCATACCTTTATCTTTTGTTCTTTTCTCTTCTTCTTCTTTTCTTTGAACTGGGCACCTGGCGGCTTTCTTGACCTTTTTTCCGTCCTGTGTCTGTCTTCTGCTGCTGCTGCGCTGTACGGTTTTAGCTAGCTACACATTATTGGAAGTGGAAAAACCCAGCTGGAAGGAAATTAAACATTTTCTTCTTCCCCTCGTGCACGGTGCGCCCTTTCACAGATTGCGCCCCCTGCATGTTACCAGTTTGTACAGAGAAGTACCTTTTTACCCCCGTTTAGGATCTTGACTTTGCCAAAGAAAACCAGGAGGTGCGCTGCGTTTTTCCTTCTATTCTAGATCTGTTTTTGGAGCTTTCAGCAGCTTGTTAGAGAGTAAGTGAGCTGTTCACAAAGGTAGAATGTGTGTATTAGATGTAGCTCATTACCTCCCCTGACATGTGACCTCTTTATCACCTCATCATTGTGTAACAAAGCAGAAACTCCATTAAGATGATGTTAACAACCATCAGTCCTCTTGCTTCCTTCACTTCAGCCTGATGTACACTCACTGTACATCGGAGGTAATAAAAAAAGGGTTTCGGTCTGAGATGCTGTGCTGACACTAATCCCTCCGTGTCCCGTGGACTTGGTGGTTCCCCGCTGATTAAATGGTCAATTAAAACCCGGCACGGAAGGTTCCGGATCCGACCCGGTTTGGCTTATCTTCCCTGATGCGACGTCGGTGCTGCAGGAGGCAAATGGTTCCAATCATTGCATAATTTTCCGTTTAATCTTTTTGAAACAACTCAATTCTTCTGGATTTTAATCCAGAATAAAGATTACTGACTGTATGTGCGCGGTAACAATTTGTTCTGAATCATTTGGTGCTATGGCGTAACCACGCATTCTTTGGGGGGTCATGTCCCCCCCAATATTGAGAAAATACCAACCTGTCCCCCCCAATATACAGCAGAAAATATGTAAAATGCATGTTCTCCTTTTATGAACCCTGTCAAGGGATCGGTCTCTTGTTATGTCTTATTTATTTTCAATTTATTTCCGTGTGTTACCGTGGTAACGTAACGCTAACACTCTAGCCAATGAGAGTGACCCACCGGGCGCGCCGCCGTCTCAGCAGCGGCTCTCCTTATCTTTACGTTGGACTTCTACTTTTGACGGAGCCGCTGCTCAACAGAGCAGATTGTACCAGAACAGGAAATCCAACACAGAATCAACAAAATAAACTTCCGCCCCCTTTCAAAATAAAATAACTTAAAACAAAAATAACATTAGACTATTGAACTTTTCATTGTTAATGCACATTTTGAGACATTGACACAATAGAAATGAACCTAGACTTAAAAGTCCTCGGCACATTTTTTTGTTAAAGGAAAAGTCTGTAATTTGTTACATCATTAGTTGTCCTTATTAAAATATTTCCATAAACATGCTTTGGGTATTTGGTCGTTTTCCATTGGAAGCTGTCCTATTTGCTACAGAACTACTGGAAGAGCATAATTGTAATTGGTAGGTGTGTTTAAGGTCAGTAAACAGTAAGCAACTAACCAAAACAAAGTGGGGGGGCAGTCACTGTCTCGGAGAAATTACACTATTCCTTTAGATGTGAACTTACATGGTCAATGTAGTCCTCTAAACTATGTTCTAAATGTCCAATTTTTCATATATAAATAAAGAATTGTAGATAATGCACTCAACAATTTTGTTTTTCTTGGGACCCCCCTGTCTAAACCATGGTTACGCCCTTGATTTGGTGGAACAAAACGACGGTATACAGCAGGGAGGAGAGGTTTCTCCAGGACAAGTCATGATTTGTGTCTGGGAGTCAGCAGGATTCAGGTTGGTTTGGTTTCAGGCAGCAGAACATTTTAATTTATGCTTCACACAGCTAAAGGCACTTCACACTCGTACATTTTTAAAACACACGCTACTATCCCAGGAAATAAGCATCCATAACCTCACCTGACTGACAAACTGCTGCAGAGACGTAATGGAAACAGCTGCAGGAAGGAAGCGACTTTGCGCTGCTCCTCATTCCCTGGAAGGGCAGAACGAAAGGCCTTAAAGGCGTGTCTGAAAGCAGGTGTTGGGGTCATTCGTGGAGTCGTAAAGTTGTCCATCGGTCACACTTCGCCGTTAAAAGGTTTCAAGGTTAGGAAAGTGGGGTTTCTATCCAGGCTTTCCCTTAAGTTTTGGGCTCACATCTCCCTGCCTGTGGAATGTGAGATGATTTTTGGATTCTTGGAATGGTTGAGAATCTATGGGATGCTAAAAATTCTGCTGTGGAGGAGCCCACTTGTGCTCTAGACTCGTCTCGCTTAATCCATGTTCATTCGACACAGTCGCTGCCCCTCTTGGTGCTTGGAGGTGCAGTTTGTTGGCCATGCCACAGGAAAACCTTGAACTTGATTGAAGGCCCGATGGCTCGTCTCTAAGGTGGTTCATCTGCCTGGTGATGTTTACTCAGAAAGTTGCTTCAAATTCACTTGGTTTGGTCCTGAGAGAATGGTGATAAACACTGTTACTGTGTCCTTAAGTGATCAGAAAGTTTCAAATGTCGGGCAAAATGGAGATAAAACAGATTTAACTGTCTGGTTTTATCAAATGAGGTGCATCCAAGTAAGGTCTTGGCCCCACGGCCGCGGTGGGAGCAGCTGTCTGTGGTTTTTGTGACCACAACGCCATTAAAAATGTCTTTGTAGCTTCAGAAGGATGTTAGTTTCTGTGTTTGACATCTCGGTGATCCAGTTCTGCTTCTGATCAGATCTGAGGCAGTCGTAGGAGGAGGAGGGGGATTATCTGATCTGTGTTGAATGCAACTTCCTGGAAAACCCCGTCCACACAAACATACAACCCAACACAAGTGCTGGTGAGGCACAACCCAAAAAGCCAAACATCCATTTCCGCTAATTAGCTCCTTGTCATGCGATCCTGTCAGCTTGTGTGAGTGCAGCTCCTCTCCTCTGAGGGCTGCTTAAAGTACTTAATGGCACATCACACCCTTTTTTTTATTTGTGCTATTAGAGAGGGCTGAAAACACGCAGCTCATGATGGATTTAATGCGGCTGGTTTTTTTTTTTTGTTCTCAGCACTGAGCCAAAAAGGCAATCAGAGTATCTCTGCTGCTCAGGCTTCAGGTTCACTCCTCAGTCCTGAAGTCTGCTCGGAGTTCCTTTGGTGGGACTTTTCATAAGCTGCTAAATACAAAGATTCCTTTTGAGGAGCCCCACATTTGGGTTGAGTTGTCTTCTTGTATATGACGTGGCTCATAGACTCTCTAATGGGGTCATTTCATTGTTGGCAGGACTTGAAATGAGCACAAATGTTCAGCATTTTTCCATGTTGGATTATCTGCTTTGCTGCCGTTCTGATCGAGGACACAACTCTTCACAACTGATGACTAATGCTGATAAACTTTTTCCCAGCTGAGTGATAAATTAGGCTCCTGCACTCTATGGGAAAACAGACGGTTGAATCAACATTTAGTTTTGCTCCAGCTGCTCTGAACAAAACCTGCACGGACTGAGCAACCCTTCTTTGTAAAGGCAGCGGCCTTCCTTCACCACTCAGGGCGACATGTTCGTCAGACTCACTGCTTATGGACGTTTAATTTCCACAAGCAACAGAGGAAGTGGATGTTTAAAGAGATCGAAGTGGAGCCGAGTGTTTCCTGATCACTGAGCATCCTCAGGACTCTCAGATTTAAATGCTCCCAGGGGTGCCGGCATCTCCTACAACAGCTTTTGTGCCGGAGAACCGACTGTAGCTACCAGCTAACAGTTGCACTTTATGACATTTAATAGACCCATCCTCCAATAAGCACACAGCTTTCAGTCTCAGGCACATTTCAGTTGAATCTCGATGTATTTGGAGTTCTCTGAATCATGGAAACTTGGCGTCAGAAGGGATAACCGGGTGTCTTCCTAACATTCATTTCTAATCAAGCTGGAACTCTATCCTCCATCTATCCAACTTGTCCCTCTTTGCCAGGTCACCGGATTGGAAAAACAACTCTTAAGTTTAACCTGGATCCAAACAGAAACCAGCTGTGGTCATTTTGGTGCATCACATTGATCTGATTTACAGAACTTCTGCTTATTAGACCCCATTTAGCTGCTGTTTTACCAAATAAAATGTTTATTTTACATTAAACGCTTGACTTGGTCTTTCTTCCATTTTTTAGCTTTAAATAGAGACACTTATTCTATATCATGACAAAAAAAGGATGTGAACACTGTTAAAGTACCCTTGAGGAACCCGAAAACCGG
This sequence comes from Leuresthes tenuis, assembly GCF_036924035.1. Lineage (NCBI taxonomy): Eukaryota > Metazoa > Chordata > Actinopteri > Atheriniformes > Atherinopsidae > Leuresthes > Leuresthes tenuis. Next base: position 3,168,494 of record NW_027325368.1, on the reverse strand, counting down.
GCCATAGAGTTTATTTTTCACTCTGAACCCTTTTGAACTCTGAACTCTTGAGTTCGATGCGTCCCAGAGGACGACTTCCTCACTAAACTATGTGAAATATAGGGCTCGAGCACACGTTTGGGCCCAGTGTGATAAAACACACCCTTAAAGTTTGTTTACAAATGCACTGCAGAGTAATTCATCTCTAATTCCACCCTTAGCCTCGCCACTTAACTCAGTTCTTCACGGGCCAAGCCACCAGAACCGTAGATCGTCCTTGCAGTTGCACTCAGAGATTTGAAACTCTTCCAAAAGAGCCATAAAGTCATTTGAAGAAGTTAAAAGCTCACTGGGTTGAAGCATGTCCAAAACTCAGGCCTTTCTCACACTGATCTGAGCAAACATGCCAAGACAGAACAAACAAGATTATCTCAGGAGTTTAGTGGGTCAGGCTGCCACAAAGTGATTTAATACCCAAAGGATTCAAGGCTGGTTTTGGAAAATAAAGGGAAGGCGATAATGTGGGTTGGAAAAGACGAAGATGATCTTAATTTGGTTAAATGGAACAAACTGGGTCGGATGAAGATGTTCAGAACTGCATGTGGGGCAGTTTCAAACAGCTGCTGCCAGTTTACCTGCAGACTGAAGTGAAAACGGTGCTTATATAAGGCTCCAGCCGGGCTCAGAACCTTTTTCTGCTGACACAGATCTGATGTTCTCGTGTTTTCTGACAGAAGTCCATCTCCTGGCTGAATCTTCCCAAGGTTTATTAAAGCAGGAATCTCAGACTTCCCAGAACACAGGACTCCTTCAGCGGACTAATGAAGCACTTGTGGCTTCTGATGAACTCTGAGTGTAATCAGTAACTCGCCTGATCACCTCTTGTGTGCTCTGGAGGTTAAAATGTAGACCCGTCCACCGGTTCTCTTTGTTTACAACATGGCTTTTTAATTCTGGCAGATGACAGATGTACCCACTCTGGTGTTGCCTAATTGTTTAAAGACTATTGCTTTAGGGCCCAGAGTTTGTCATCTTGTTTTTTTTTGTCTGGGTTTAGTTGTACTTTCCCAATAATTCAGTCTTTTCTAACATTTTTTAAACATACCACATGAGAAAGTGACTCTCAGCCTTGCTCTCTTTCACTGAAACCTCAGTAAAATCAATTCATTTCTCGCTCATTGGTCCCAGTCACAGGTTTGACGTTTATTTCGTTAATTGTGAGTTAATTAACAAGCCGTGACTCAACGTTATGTTTGAAAGTGACGAAAAAAGTTGGGTCAAAAAGCTCCGTGTCACAACAGCCTCTCCAAGGAATCGGCTTCTTTTTAAACGCCACCGCCAGCTGCACTCGTGAGACTTTGAGCCGTCCCGGATGAAACGTGCACAGCGGGAGGTTCTGATGATAATTCTGATGAGAACCGCAGGATCGCGATCACAAAACAGTCCAACCTGCCAGGCTCCAAATGATCTGCTTGGGGCCAAACGAGAGAAGCACAGGCAGAGACTGAACCGAAACATCTGGCACATCAGGTTAAGATCCTGACGATCTGCGATGATCTACAGCTGCAAACTGTTGGATTCCACCAAAGACGTTCAGCAGAAGCATCGTATGCCGAAAGGATAGAGAGCGAAGAAGTAAATGGAGGGATTGGAAGGAGTTTTTATGTCTGATAAAAGCTCGGCCGCAGAGTTCCCCCACAGCTCCCAGCAGAAGTCTTATGGACTGTCCTGTGAACGCTTGAGAGTCAAAGCCAACAATTGTTTGGTTTTAATGTGAACCAGCAGCAAAGTAAATGTCTGCTGATGTTTTCAGGTCACTGTGAACTACTGCTTTCATTTGTGTGTTTCCAGAGGTAAAACTACAACAAGGCGCCTGTTGTTTGTCTCAGAAGAAAGCTGAGAGGGGAAGACAGTATTTATATTCTCACCGTTCCCTGTGCTACGGCTCTGCAAGTTAATGCCAGGAGACCACAGCTGGGCAACACATGCTACCTCTGGCCCCAACTGCCAGCCAGAAACACACATGCTCCCACAGGATCCTGCAGGAACACTGTGTGTGTGCACGCTTCTTTGGCCAGTCTCTCTTTTACACACTTGTACAAACAATACAAAACATGCAGAAATAACTCTCTCTCACACACACAGAGCAGGATAAAAGTAGGTCAGGTGGACTTTAGTTATTGAAGCATTTCTAAGTCCCGTTAGTTAAGTGTCGGGTCGTTGTTCATCTTAAGCCACACGTCTCCAAAAAGTGACGGAGTCTTATTTAAAGTCAGAATTCCTCCCGTCACGTGGGATCGATTCGGCTCGTTTGCTTCAGGCGATTCTGGTCATTCATCCGTCTGAAACCATTCAGTACAGTTGACTTTATTGGACTTTTTGATCGTGTTTTAGAGTCGATTCTTACATATGCTCAAATATATCATCACCCTATTTTAAACTCAATAAACTGGCTTGGTTTCCTGTGGTTTGGGTCTGGCCTCAAGAAATCTGGAAAGTATAATGTGAAGGTTTACGAGCAGCAGACAGTGCTCAGTCTTTGTGATGGGAGAGACGCAGTAAGCCGGTTCCTGCAGGTACTGAACGGTCCTAGAGGCGTCTTCAGTCATCAGTTAGTGGTGGACCACCTCTGGAACGATGCTGGCTTCAGCTTTACTGCTGCATTTCTCTCTGAAAAGCTTCCCTGGTTGACCTCTGGGTCCATGTTTATGTATGTGGTCGCTTTCTTCGTGTGTTTCCAACACAACTATTTGTACCAGCGATTCAACCAGGAACGTTCTGTGCCTGTAGGAAGACCGAATGAAGTCAAAGCCAAGAGTAACCGCTTACCAATTAGACCGTGTTATTTCTTTGAAATAAGAAAGTTAAATGCAAAATCAACCAAAGTTGTGAAAATTAAGATCTTATGCAACGAAAGTGATGGAAAACGACTTAAAAGCACCAAAGGAAACATTAAATTAAAAAACTACGTCAGCTATCGATCATTTAACCCCCCCCCCCCCCCCTTCAGTTTCCGTTCTCTCAGTAGAAGCACTGAGTCGGGTAACATCTGCACATAGAAGTCCAGAATATGTTTGGAAGGGACAAAACATCTGGAAGCTTTTCATGCTCCGTCAGGCTTTGTTTGCATTCGGGTCACCTGGAGACCAAAAGGCCCGAATAAAATCATCTGCTAGTCATGATTAGTCACCATGTTAGCCATCTGTTAACCAACCATCTGCTGCTGCTTCTGTGCATTTAACCGAGCTGCCTGTAAAACAACGAGCCGAAAGAACTGAAAATCATAAAATAACTCCATCTACAGAGGGTAAAATAAAAGTGTCAGTGTGATTAAGAACAACCCTGCTCTTTACTTAACAAAAAGCACCCCCCCACCCCCACCCAACTAAAAATGCACAAGCAGAAATGGCAAACAAAAGCCCCATTGGCTTTTTTTGTGGATGCTGCATGTTTGACTCTGTGGAGAAAACAAGGAAGCTGCCCAGCAAGCATAACTGAGATTACAGCCTGTGTTTGTGGGATTCAGTCACTTTGTTCTGCAGCCGAAAGCAAAACCTCATCTCAGAAAGAGAATTTATTTTTACGTGTAGCCATGCAGGACTTTTACTTTCCAACTGCTGCCACTTTCACACCTGCAAACAGACCAGTTCAGCCCACTGAAGGGCTTTGTTAGTCAATAACTCACACATGGTTTGGCAAGCACCTGGAAAACCTTATGAACTCTGACTTTGCACACTCCCACATCCTGGACAAACTCGTACAAAATGGCGGCTAATTTTCCAACCGTAAAGCAGGAAGACGATCAACAAAGACCAGACAGGAAAAGCATGTTCGATTTTCTTCACTTCAAAGCATTTTGCTTTCAAAGAACTCCCCGTTTGGCTTTTTCATGCACAGGATGCACGTGTTTATGCTCCGTTGGAAGGTTAGAAATGTCTCAGCTTTTTTTTATTCTGCCCCACTGTGGCTTCATGTGGCTGCCTCGAAACAAGAAACCAGAAGCGTCCACTTGGCCGTCTGTAGCCGGGCCAACAACCTGGAGTTGGCACTGCATCACAAGCCAATTCAAAGGCAATCAGCAGAAGAGTGAATGCACAAAAGCTCACCGTGTGCAGGTGGCTGGACTCGCTGGGAGTCTTGGCTCAGAAAAAGCACCAAGATGGAGCAGATTTAGTGGAACTACAAACTTTCTTTTCAGAGATCGAGCTCAAAGGGAGAAAGTTGAACCTCCGTGGGTTGAAATAATGTAAAAATGCTCTGTAACTCGGGTTTCTGCTGCTTCCTTTGTGGGGGGTTGTGCTTTGAGCTCCAGCACCACTGTTGAAATCCACTTCACCGTCTCTGATGCTTCTGTTTGGTTCCATTTTGTAGCTGCAGCTTTATTCTCCTTCCAAGTTCCTCCTTCTTCTTCACGTGTTTAAAAATGTTGTTTTGGTCTATCAGATGAACAGCGAAATTCAAATCTGCAGCAAGTCGACCCATAATCCCATCGATGGTGCGTTCACTGGATGCCGGCCAGCCCAGGAAAATGTGGAATAGACGCCACGAAACGTAGTAGCGTCACAAAGCATCATTTCTATTGGAGCTTAATCATATTTTTCTACCCTTTAACCCTGTAATTATTGATAGAAATCCCTTTCTATGTATTTGTAAGCTTCACCCTACAACTGACAGCATAGTTTGACGGTGAAGTCCTTTGTTCTCTGGCGTGATGTCACCTTCTACCTTCTTATTCCTAACTGTTTGGAACATATATTGCAGTAATACAGCATTTGGTTATAATTTGCCTTCAAAATGTTGTAAAGTTCCAGTTTCTGATCAGGGCGCCGCGTCATCACCGGAGTCTGTGCGTTGTGTCGTTTTTCTGCTTTTACGAGGGCTTCAGGACTGTCCCTTGGAATTGAAAAAAAGGCTGAAAGTGACGCAGTGAAGGTTTAAAATGGCCTTTTGGCTGAAGCGATGTGACTCAGGGTGCCGCAGTTGTATCTGCTGAGTCACTTCCAGCCACAATTACTTACTGTTGTAGGTTTCTGTAGCTTGAAATGCCCATTGACTCGATTACAAAGCCTTCAAGTTAATAGTCCCGATTACTTTATTGGTGGACTCATTGGTGACAGCCAACGCACCGTGAAGAGAACTCTAGGTGGTGAAAAAGCACCTGAAAGTTGGCAGAACTCCTGCGGTCACTGCTGCAGAATAAAGTTTCGTAGCGGTGTATCGGTGGAATATTAAATGTGTTTATTGGAAGGTTTGCAATGGATTGTGAGCCCAACAGTACCGATAATGTCTGAGCTGCTTATCTATTGTGTTACATTTGGCAAAAGAACTCAAAGGCCCACAAAAAGACATAGTTTGACCAATCAATGCGTTACGTCTGCCGAAGAAAAGGCTTATGTAGCCGAAAACCGAAGACCTTTACGCACCTTTCAAGCTGGCACTGATGCCTTCATTGTGTATTGGTGTCATGTGTGAAAGTATAGCGGCATCATGAGGGGTCGAAGTTGATCTGCCGCTGATGCGGCTCTGAGGAAGTAACCGTGGCGATGGAGGATGTGCGTAAGGGCGAGCTGGCATCATGGAAGACGCCACTCTAACCAACGATGCCGTCGCTCAGCTTATTCCTTTAGGCCAGCTTGATTTGTGCGAACAGATACTGATGTGGGGCTGACCCACCTGGGTCTGGTATGATATCAGAGGATCAGTGACAGGTTAAATTAAATATATTGTTTGTTTTGCCACTAAGCTACAAACTGACCGACTAACTCTCATATCCAAAGCTCATAAAATGTTTCTTTCATAACAGCTAAGACACCTGTTTTCCCCATCAGCCTCTGCTCAAACTCACCCACCTCCATCAAATATTCAGGGGGAGTCTTTGCATTCCAGTATTTCAGAATGTGACCCTAAAGGCACTTTTGAAAAACATCTGTTTTTCTTGGTATAAATTGATTTATAGCACATTGTTTGATTATTTTCAGCCTCTAATTGCACAGTGTGGTGAGCTCAGTATGCAGCTCCACGTTCATGTTTATTCACACGCTCAGAACATCTCAGCATAACTCTTTGTTGTTGGTGGTGCAGCTGCTTCATCACAGTGGCGCTTCGGTCCTTTCTTCAGGGGAATGTTTCAGCACTGGGAATGATGTGATCCCATGTATTTAGGCCCATTCAGACGTAAGTTATCGTGATCATGTGAGAACACCAAAGTGTTAAACATGAAACTCTCTCTTTGTTCTACAGTTGATTTAATGTTGAATTTGTCATAACCATTAGCCCAATGGATACATCATGTGACTCTTGTATAGTGTGAATCAACAGTTAGTTATCTGACCAAGTTACCAGAACCGTTAAATGGTTAATGAGACACAATGACTCAAATGTTCCTCTTTGTTCAGGGAAACAAAAGCTGGTTGTCATCAGGATTTCATCAGGAAGCTCTGAGTGAATACGATGTAAAGTTTGTTAATGGAACGCTGAAGCTGTCCGTCATCACACCGTGTTTGTGAAGTTTGATCGAAACAAAAAATATACGTTTGATGAACAGAATCAACTTTTTTTAAATTACTTTTAGCGATTGCCTTTGCTATAAAATAATGGAATAAAAGGCTTATCAGTGCCACGTTCAACCGGCTGGTGAAAAGAGCCAATGATACATTAGCTACTTGACTAATGATACATTAGCTACTTGACTAATGATACATTAGCTAACTGGCTAATGATATATTAGCTACTTGGCTAACGCTATATTAGCTAATTGGCTAATGATATGCCTTTTATTCCACATTTCTGTTTTGCTGTTTGATGGCTATTCTGTACCAAAAAGCGATATAGTGTCGTAGGAAGGAAGCTTCATGTTCAACTCTGTTTTGTCAGTATCACAACTGCTTCACCTCTTACCAGGGTGAATAACTGCTCTGCAGAAGGTTGGGTTTCAAGATAATGGATCAACACATCGTTAGCCTAATAGCATAATTGCCTAAGTCATATTTGAATGTTTTTGGGTTACTTACCAAAAAATGCGTCAAAAATGCCCAAGTCAAAGAGATGACTGAGGCCGATAGTGATTTTGGACTCTAAATGTGTTCCGATAAGTAAGGAAGTAAACTAAGGAAGACGCCACTTTAACCAACGATGCCGTCGCTTGATTTGTGCGAACAGATACTGATGTGGGGCTGACCCACCTGGGTCTGGTATGAATTATCAGAGGATCAGCGACAGGAATTAACTTTTTTTTTATTAATTTTAGCGATTGCCTTTGCTATGAAATAATGGAATAAAAGGCTTATCAGTGCCACGTTCAACCGGCTGGTGAAAAGAGCTAATGATACATTAGCTAATTGGCTAATTATATATTAGCTACTTGGCTAATGGGTCTGGTATGAATTATCAGAGGATCAGCGACAGGTTAAGCAGGATGTAGTTTGTTTGTTTTGCCACTAAGCTACAAACGATACGTGAAAAGGGCTCGAGACTCACTGACTAACTCTCATATCCAAAACTCAAAATGTTTCAAATACTAATTAGATCGCGTGACAAGAGTCTGGATGACATTTAGGCTTCAATAATTGATTCAAGTCATTTTTTCTGTTCTTCCTAAAGAGCATTAAAGTGTTTCCGTGTGACGGAACGAGACTGAAGCTTGAATTCACCTGCAGCACATTCCTACCTGTGACGCAATCTCTGCCAGTTCACGAGCACACATACTGAGTCCTAAAACTTGGGCTGATTTGAGTTGACAGGGATCTTTTGTCTGAGAAATGTTGATGTTACTGTCAGGTCTGCGATGGCGTAACAGTGAAACCTGCCACGCCCTGTTGGCTCAGCCAGTTTTCCATTTTTAAACCGTACGGATTCATCCAGAAAGATTTCAGTCAACATGTTCAGACACTCAGATGGCCATCAGCCATTTGTGTAGGATTGAGCAACGTTTTTTTACAGAGAAATATTCCAAAATTGTGAAAGTCTCTGGGAGACTTTGCAGTGACGACAGCAGAATCCACAGCTGCTCAGTCACTGTGAAATTCCTTCATGCTTCACTTGAACATGTCAAAGTGCACGTGGTGCGACTGCCGAACTCTGCGTTTCTGTACTTTGTGTAGTTACCTGTTGGTCAGTATTAACCGCAGAAGTAAGGCGGGAAAGTGCACGTTCCAGCTGTGTGATAATGGTAGAGAGAGGATCAGCTGTGAAGTTCTGCCTCATCTGTTTCTGTTTAAGGGCAGATTTGCTCATGTTGACACGGGGAAACTCTCTCACTCAGTATATTTAATCATATTTTAATAGAAAAATCACCGTTCTGTGTATCTGACAAATATTTCAAATTGAACCTGCTTGAACTTCAGGTAACCATCTACACAAAGTACAGAAACGCCGAGTCAGGCAGTGTCTCACAATCCTGTCAACAGTGCTCCAAAAGGTACCTCACATAAGACTGGTCACATAACTGTATGTCCAACGGATTATTAATTCCAGACGTTTATGCCACAGCACCACAGTGAGTCTCCCACATCAGCTGACTGTGTCTAACGGGTCTTAGCCTCAGGCTTTCCGGTTGGGCGAACTCCTATTAGCAATTACTAATACTAAATATTAGCAATTATTGTGTATTACTTAAGAAACACAAGGGACCCTTATTGTAACCGGCGGCTCACACCAAAAGCGTCGTGAGCGGCCAGCTGCCGTTCATTTTCAATGTAAGCTGGCGTCGAGGAGCGTCCGGCGTTGTGAGCTTCAAGAGTTGAGAAAGGCTCAACTTTATGCAAATGAGCAGTGACGCTACGCGACGACAGCCAATTAGGGCCGATCTGGATTCCGAAGGCGGAAAAAAGGCGAAAAAAAGCGGAAAACGGCAGAGCGCAAACACAAAGAAGGCCGCCAAGAGTACGATCCATGGTGAAAGAGGGAACCGATGTATGGATGGATTATTATATATATCTGCTAGTTGCTATACATACAAGCCCCGCCCCTTTGGCAGCTTCCAGCAGCAGAAGGAGTACAAACGGCGGGTTGTGAGCTGTGGTCGCTCACAACGCTTTTGGTGTGAGCCCCCGGTTAGCCTCAGGCTTTCTCCATCACCGGCTGAAGAAAGCTGTTAGCTTTAATGATCTTATGATTAAGAAATACTGTGAAGCCGAGTTTTGATGAACATTTAGAAGCTGTGAGTAAGGCTGATGGAAACGGTAAAGGTGGAAATAAAAAAGTATGTGTCCACTGGAGGCGTTTTTAACCAACTGAAGTCAGTCGGCGTTTTAATTCTAAAATAAACGTTTAGTTCAGGCACTGAATCTGGAGTCGTGTTGCCCAACGTTTTATGGGGTTTTCTCACAGATTCTGACAAAGCACAGGTAAAGAAACGCGTTTAGGCAGAAGTTAGAAGATGTGCTGCTCCTGCTCACTGACAGCAGGATAAACCGACTCCAAGGTGTGTTTGCTGACATCTCACCGCGGCTTTCCGTCATGATTCCTGCGACTGGTTCAACTCGAGGCTTTTAATGTTCTCAGCTCATGAAATATTCGGCTTGCGTTTTCCCTCTGGCACTTTGTCGTCCAACCAAACGAGCTTCCAAGTCTCTCCCGAGTCAGCTGCTGGCTCACATGGGTCCACCCTACAGCTGCTCTCCGGATTCACAACGACATGCCTTTTAATTATCCAAAAACAGCTGAGGAGGGAGAGCTTCATCTCCCAAAACGCCTCGTGTCTGAAGTTTAGAGAACGCAGTGTGGGAAAGCGTTGTCCTTTTTAGCTGACAGAGTGTCAGAGAGCAACAACAATCTCCTGATTATTACCAAATGATTTGAGTCAGCCTGGCTTTCATCAGCTGGTAGATGCCTCTTTAATAGTTAACATGATCAGTGACAAGAGGAGGAGGATCTGCCGAAGAGCAGCTGCTTCCTGTTGAGCCTCCAGTCAACACCTCCATAGAGTCTGCTGCGTGACGTGACCCCTAACCCCGCTCCACAATTGCTTTGTTAATAATTCAGATCCACCAGGTGTTGTGTGTTGTTAGCAGGGCTTTGGTCTGGGTTTTCATCCATTTTTAAGTGCTTGGGGAACAAGGAGATAATTAGCTCTGACACTCAAAAGCTTAAAGTTCAAAATGGTGATGAGCAACACTGTCGCAACGGTCACCAAGAGAAGCTGTAAACAAAAGCCAAGTTAATGAAAAGTCATTCCAGAGAAAGGTCAGTCTAACATTTCATGGTCATACAGCAGTTTATATACTGACTGAGAGTCTGTCTTCGCTCACTTAGAGCTAATAGTGTTGGTTTTCCTTTCCAGCAGTTTATGTAAATACAAAGTCTGAACACATCAAATTAAATAGCAGCTCATCAATTAATGGAAAATGTTGGTTGAAGTCATTTCTGTCCGTCCTATTGCCAAACTGTTGAGTTTAAAAAGCCAGTGGTGTGTTAAGATTGAACTCAAAGCCTGTTTTGCATATTATTTGCATTCAAGTGCTCATTAATTCCCCTTTTCGATCAAAGTGGTTCCAGTGCTGGTTCAGGGTCGCTGCTAAAGCTCCATAAAGAAACCAGTTGGATTTTCCACAGTGCAGAAAGACAATATATCCACAAAGATCAGAGTGTTTGTCTAATTTCCCTGCAAACTGATGTCTAACACTAACACTTAAACAGCTTTTTGTTTAGAAGGATGTATAAATGCCAGCTGGTGATGTTAAAGCACCTGCTTTAAGCTGCAAACGTCTATTAATTCAGTATTTGTGGACAAAGTTCTGTGCAATGCGTTGGGAAACGTTCACAAACGATGTGAGCGTGGAGCCAGAGCTTTAACTCAAGAGGTCACTTGTCTCCCTCAACATTTCGTTGTAAATATACATCATTTAGGATCATTTGATTAGTTTTGAAAGTATTTTTCTAATAAGAGATGAAAAACAAAGCCTTTTGAAGTTAGGATTGACAGCAGCCCACACACAGAGCTCAGTCGTTTAGCATATTAGCATGATGTTATATTAGCATGTTGTTTAGCATATCAGCATGTTGTTATATTAGCACTTGTTTAGCATATTAGCATGTTGTTATATTAGCATCTTGTGTAGCATATTAGCATGATGTTATATTAACATCTTGTTTAGCATATTAGCATGTTGTTATATTAGCACTTTGTTTAGCATATTAGCATGTTGTTATATTAGCATCTTGTGTAGCATATTAGCATGATGTTATATTAGCATGTTGTTTAGCATTTTAACATGTTGTTTAGCATATTAGCATGTTGTTATATTAGCACATTGTTTAACATATTAGCATGTTTAGTATATTCACATGATGTTATATTAGCACGTTGTTTTGAATTTTAGCATGTTGTTTAGCATATTAGCATGTTGTTTAGCATTTTAGCATGTTGTTTAGCATGTTGTTCATGCAGAGCAGCTGCATCTCCCACACATGCAGTATATTTGTGGAGGCATGAGGCCATTTCAGGTCACTTTCAGTTTTCAACTCATTTTCAGCTTGTTAACTCACTTTAGATGAGTATTCATGATCCTGAAAGCTTGATCAAAAATAAATCTTTTGATTAATTTACTCACTTTTTATAGTACAGGATTGGAAGGACTTGGCTGTTTGACTTCAGCTTTTCTGATTAGCAGTTAGGGTTTGATAGGCGGGGATTCCTGACCAAACAGAAGCACTTGACACCTTTTGAGTCAGACTGGGCGTACCTTCTCACATTTTACTGACTGCTTTCTCAAAGCAAACCATCTAATGTTCAATCAACCAAAGCCTGTCTCCTAGAAATAAAGTTTGTGTGCAGCTAAATATTTTTCCTAAGTATGTGTGGGGTGTAACTTGACTTGCTGCCGAGGCTACAGTCAGAGGAATATTTTTTCTGGCATCAAGTTGACTGGTTGTACTGAAAGCAGTTAAGTTGTGGCTGAGAAGACTGCCTCCAAATATACTGTCCCTGCCTGAACTCCCACGAACACACACCTTAAGAAACAAACCACACACTCCCTTTCTAAAAGTTGCCCATCTCCAAGCTGAGTCTGAATATATTCCAACCACAGAACCTCTGAGCTAACGATGACGTCATCGGCGGTGAAATAAGGCGTGGAGGCATAACAACGAGAAAGCGTAGCTTGTTCTAAGTGGATGCTGTGGTCAGTGATGGATTTCCTTTAGTTCTACCTACAGTTTGTGTGCGAAACTGAAGGCAAAGCAGCAACTTAGCCGGCTCAAAGTGTTTTACATAGAACATACAGTACTTCCTACACTGAGCCTCTTAGCTGGCAGCTTTCGCTCAAAATGTCTGTCGTGGTTTCTTCGTTTATATTCTAAGGACTTGTTGTTTTGTAGCAGTGTGAATGCGAGTTGCTTTGGGTCAGGTGCCCCGAGCCGTCATATTTGATTCATTTTGAATGATTTAAAGCGAGAGAGAGAGTTTGTAGGTCATGTTTTTCCGTCATCGGGAAGGTTTTAGGGTCAAATATTAACGTGCTTAGCTCCAGCATGTGAATTTGAGCTTCTATTTGCTCTTTGCAAACAGAAATATTACAGGTTATGTGCATGCAGATCTGGGAAGTGAGAACCAATCACAAGTGGTCACAGACACTTGTGATCTTGCTTAAAGCCGTCCACTTGTGATTGGATCACCCAAGATGCCTGTGAACACCAAGCTAAAAGTGCCTCTATGACTCACTCTGTGGCGTCCTCATGCTCTTTTCTAGATGTGAGGCTCTAAGCTGCTGCGAGGAATCAGACACAATCCGAAAACCTTAAAGACTCCTCACAGGGAAACTGCTTTGAGTTGTTTTAACATATTAGCATGATGTTATATTAGCATGTTGTTTAGCATTTTAGCATGTTGTTTAGTACATTCGCATGTTATATTAGCATGTTGTTTAGCATATTAACATCTTGTTTAGCATATTAACATCTCGTTTAGCATATTAACATCTCGTTTAGCATATTAACATCTCGTTTAGCATATTAACATCTTGTTTAGCATATTAACATCTTGTTTAGCATATTAACATCTTGTTTAGCATATTAGCATGTTGTTTAGCATATTAACATCTTGTTTAGCATATTAACATCTTGTTTAGCATATTAACATCTTGTTTAGCATATTAGCATGTTGTTTAACATATTAGCATGTTGTTTAGTATATTCGCATGTTGTTTAGCATATTAACATCTTGTTTAGCATTTTAGCATGTTGTTTAGCATTTTAGCATGTTGTTCATGCAGAGCAGCTGCATCTCCCACACATGCAGTATATTTGTGGAGGAATGAGGCCATTTCAGGTCAATTTCAGTTTTCAACTCATTTTCAGCTTGTTAACTTGTGATTGGATCACCCAAGATGCCTGTGAACGCCAGGTTAAAAGTGCCTCTTTGACTCACTCTGTGGCGTCCTCATGCTCTTTTCTAGGCTCTAAGCTGCTGCGAGGAATCAGACACAATCCGAAAACCTTAAAGACTCCTCACAGGGAAACTGCTTTGAGTTGTTTTTCGATCATTTCACAGAAGCTCATACACATTAGCATAACTATTAGCATAGCACACATGCTCATACTTGGTCACTTGACAGTACAGAGTCTGTTGGGTTTGTGGAAGTGTTTGCCCGATTCTTTCACTGGAAGCCCAAGAACAGGCCGGAGGAATGCAAAGTATTTATTATTGGTCACAGGCAAAGTATGGCAGAGTGTAATTGGCCGGTTATTAGTGACATGAGAAGGCCAACCGCCGTCCACGTCATGTTCTTGGGATGTGATAAACAACGTTAGTGTTGTTTTAGGCGCGTATCTAATGTAACAGACATATCTGAGACGATAGAGGAGCTTCGTCTGTCCCCGTTATGCTATCTTAACGTCTTGGACCATTCAAGGACGTACAGGGCGTAGTATGAGTGGAAAAATACAGAATATGGATGCCTAATGTCTTAGAACAAAGCCAATTATAACAGAAGCAGGGCTGTAAATGGTGGAATTTATTACTGAACACCTTTGGCAGTTTCTATCTTTTTCCATCAGTTTTAGTTGCAATCTGTTTGCAACATAAATTAACTGTCAAATATGCAAATTAACAACACTGGCAGGGAAATATTTAGACACACAGGGCAGGTTTGAAGGCTGAGGGAACTCTTCTGAAGCATCTTCTGCTTCATATGCTCGTGTCAGGAAGAAGTTGTTCTTAAATGACTCATAAAACAGCTACAGACTCTGAATGAAGCCAGCAGTCCGATTGTTTCAGCCCATAAAAACTAATCAACTATTTAAAGTCCTCGCAGCATCTGATTGGCTGCTGTGACCTAGTTTAAGTGTTTTTATGGCTGCCGTTCGTCACAGATCATTTACAGTAGAGCATGTCTGCATACCTATTTTACTTTGGCGGTTTTACATGTTCCTTCAGCTTTTATTTGATTTTTTTTCCGTTCATTTTCAACCCAAATCCATTCAATAAAACATATTTAAACAACAGCGATATTAAATCTTGTTTGCAGTGAGGCAGCGTGTGCATTAGAGGTGATCCCCAATGGACCTACAGCATGTTTTAATAAAGAAACGGAGCACCTCAAGCTGGATTATGGAAAAAATGTCCGAATATTCAGAACAAGCCGGATGTGGCTGCAGAGCTGCTGCCGCACACATGGTTTCACTTAACCCTGAACAAGGAGACAGCCATGTTTCACAGTCTGAGCTCCACCAGGAAGGCTGGAATTTGGGAATTTGGCTTTTGGCATCTCACAAGCCGATGGGGTGCGATTGGACTCTACATCAGGAAGAGATTTCTGCATCAAAACAGAGCGGCGCCCTGCGGTGCTTCATTAGGCAGCATTTTATGCAGGAGGACAGGGAGTTCTTCATAAGAATCATCACCTGACCTCACAATAAAGAAGCAACGCTCTGTCCTCTGCAGTGAATCCGAGGCCTCAGCAGAGGCTTTCTGTTTAGGGGAGAGTAGAACGTGGCGCTGCTCTCCGAGCTGGGTGGTTAAGGGTCTGTAACATCTAATTAAGGGGCATTAAAGTCTGGAAATTCAAAGGGAGCTGAAGCAAAAGCAGAAGCTATTATGACGGATGATGTGTGAGTTCATCCAGAATCAAGCTGGATCCAGGAGTTTTTCTCATGATGATCTGATTGATGACGGCAGTATTTTTCAGCAGCTTTTAGGAGAATGATGATTACACAGCAGAATGAGATGTTATCTGGATGGTGCTCCCTCCACTGTGCTTCCTCTCATCATCAGTTAGTCAGTGTGCACGCTTACCGTCGTGCACGTTCCTCTCAGAAGGGTTGGACCTGCCTTCGTCTGTGTGAATGCTAATGAAGCTGTGTTGGTCTTACTGATCCGATGTTGTTTGTGGGAGTCGGTGCATGATTTTTGCATTAGATAATGGAAGTTTGTGCACTGACGTGCGTGTGCAGGTAAGTGTGCACTCTGCAACTTAAAGTTTGTTCGTCTGATCTGATCAAACAGATAAATGAGTTCACACTGACAGGTGTTTCAGTTCCCGTCTTTTATGGCGTCCGTTAAAGTTTGCTTGGACTTTATGAGACCTTTCTATCAGTCAACACGTCAAAATGAAAAAAAAATCACTTCCCAAAAACCCTCTCTCGCTGTCTGAGTCCAGACTTTGAAATTTAAACAAGTCCTGCTGCTCGGCTACAGCTGATTGGCCGTCGATAAAGGCACCTGAAGCTGATTGGCTGTCGATAAAGGCACCTGAAGCTGATTGGCCGTCGATAAAGGCACCTGAAGCTGATTGGCCGTCGATAAAGGCACCTGAAGCTGATTGGCCGTCGATAAAGGCACCTGAAGCTGATTGGCCGGCGATAAAGGCACCTGAAGGTGATTGGCCGGCGATAAAGGCACCTGAAGCTGATTGGCCGTCGATAAAGGCACCTGAAGCTGATTGGCCGGCGATAAAGGCACCTGAAGGTGATTGGCCGTCGATAAAGGCACCTGAAGCTGATTGGCCGTCGATGAAGGCACCTGAAGCTGATTGGCTGTCGATGAAGGCACCTGAATCTGATTGGCCGGCGCTGCATGCTGGTTCATGGTTAGTTTGTACTTGTGGACTTCCTCCTTTGTGTGTTTCCCAGGCAGCAGTTTCCTGCTAAACACTGGTGTGAGCATTGTTCCTCGTGTCTTCATGGTGGAGAACATAACTGTCTGAGATGTTCTGTGACTCCAAATCAATCAGCAGACACTCTCCAGCTGTCGTTAGTCACGTCAAAGTGGAAAACTCTAAGAAACAAGAAGGCTTTTGGAAGTAAAATGTTTTTCAAAGACCGATTCCTCGCTCCTCTGCTTTAGATATCTGCAGATATCTTACTCTCTATTGGCTTAACAAAGCAGACAAATTTAAAGCACAGCAAAGATAATTAATCACTTGCAGTTGGGCCGTTACTCACTTTAACCCCAGCCATAAAAAGAACTTCCCCGTATTGGTTAATGATTAGTCTGCCGGTGAGTTGGCGAGCACTTATCTCCTGAAGGCAAAGCGAAAGCCTGAAGCAGGAAAACAGCAGCAGCTGCAGGACGGCAACAGGCCTCCATATTCAGGCTGTTTGTAGGTTTAAAAAACGTTTTGTGGGTTAAATGTGAATAAACTTCCTGTCCAGGATGGAATCAACCGCATCGCATCACAGAAAGCAGAGAATTTCACAACATGGCTGCATCAGCACCTTCTGCAGGTGGTTTTCTGTAGAAAACACACAACATCTCCTCAAAGTTAAGATGCGAATCAGTGTGGGGTTCATTATGCCTGCCCGTCGTCATGGTTACCGCCTGTCGTGTTTTGCTCAAATGTCAGTCAGAACAGTTAAATCTGATGGAGAGAGAAAGAAATCAGCTTTGCAGTAATGACATGTGGACAAACAACACAGCGGCAGATTCCTGAAGTCGATCCACCACCTCTGCTCACATTCCTGTGGACCGTAAATCATGCTGCTGGCAGGTGGCAGATCTCAAACTGCAGAACCTGGACCCCCCATGGTCCCAGTTATTAAACCAAACTGCAGAGCAATCAGCCAGGGCATCAGAGGGACTCATCAGCAGTGAAATGACAGCCTCGGGCCTTTTTAAAGCGTGCCTTTGGTTTCTTTTCTATGTTTTTGCACTTGTTTGGCCGTCTGTTGGTCATGAGCAGTAGAAATAAGCTGAAGACGTGGCTGTACATGTCTCCGGCTCATCAAAGAAATCAATAATCCTAAATAAACCTAAACTCAACATAGACTGACGCCCTTTTGCTGAGATTCATCCCTAATTGCAGTTGGATTAAGTCAGGTTTTGTCTAGGCTTAACTGCAACAATTTTTTCTTCTTTTAGATTTGAGAGTTTCTCTCAAAAATGACTTTTAGTCACATTAATATCATCCTGGATGGTAGTTTAACCACATAATGGACACAAATTCTCTTTGATATTCTGGTTTGAAAAGCCGGCTTTTGAACCGGTTTAAAGGTTTTATGGGTCATGAAACACAGAGAAACAGCACACCTGCGCTCTGAGCCGAGGTGAGAAAAAAAGCCTCTTCCACATCAGATAAATGGCGCTGCTTCTGCTCTGTCGCTCACCTTTGGTCTTCCTACGGGAGTCGAGCTGCACTTTAAATGGCCCGAGTTCATTTCCTTTTGGGGGAAATAAAAGCAACCATCATATCTTCTCAGCTTGATGTGTGAAGCGCCCGTGGGGCAGGGTTTGAACCTGCTTTCATTAGAAATATCTTGATGCTGGTGTGGACTGTCAGTGCTGATCGGCAACGTTTTCCCTTTAACTTCTCAGAAAAGAAGTTCTCACGGGGTAAATGTTCCCTTCTCAGAAAGCCAGAAGCCGTGTAACAGTTTTAATGGCTTCCTAAATGGCTTCCTAAAACCATATTTTGGAATTCTGACAGAAAAAAGCATCGGGAAAGCTGAAATTTGTCTTTGATTTGAACATCACCTGAATTTATCTTCAGAGAAACCACTCAGGGTGTCTTTTCATGCCATAAGCCTGGTCCTGTGGAGACTTTCTGAGTCTACAGACAGATTTAGTGCAGATGCTGATGGAGCGCTGCAGCTGCTGGTGTTGTGCCCGTTTTGCAGCACAGCTGGTGCATACCAGCTTAAAGCTGACACAAAACAACTGGCCGTCTTCCACCTTATTATTGGTCAGATTGTCTCCAGACATCACTTTAAATGTAGTTTAAAGGCTACGTTTTCAATTATTCCAGATACTTGGCTTAATTTCTCAATAAATATCAAGGTGTTGTCCTTGCAAACAGCATCTGCAGGTACATACAGGACGTAAAAGGAGGGTTGGCTGCTGGCTAAAGCAGCAGAGTGGAATCTTTCAGAGAACATGCCACCAGTTGTGTTGAGTCTCTGTTTTAGTGCTTGCAAAAGGAGGAAAAAAACCTCACTGTCTTTCCCATTGAGGGCTCTGGTAAAGAGGATGGCTGTAGTGGAGCACAACACTCAGTTTGTTGCATGAGAGGAAGTGGAATCTCTCAAACGAGACAGCTGCTCATTCCCAACCCCGACAGCGTACAAACGCTCAGAGCACAACAGATTCCTCTCCTGCCAGCACCCTGCAGAGAGCGCATCAGCCACACATGTCAGGGTTACGAAGGGAAAATACACTCAGCAGACAGGTCACCGCCTTGGTTTTACTCCCCAGACTTTCAGGACAGGAGGTCCGTGTTGGTGTTTTGTTTCTGATCGGGAGGAGGCCAGAAAGCAGCTTCTCTCAGGATAATGGACACATGTTGTTTGCTCAGGACGTCATGCAGTGGGTGGCTGAACACTGATAGATTTGAACTGTCTGCGTTATGTAGTCCAGCTCTAAATGGACTTAAGTTGTACAAAAGTCAGATGAAGTCTCAGCTTTGATTTGTGGGCACATGTTTTGCTGCACTTTCAACTAGTATCACATGTCAAAATAACACGATAGCTGAAATAACAGAAAGCAAAACATCATGAAGTCAAGACATTTCTGCATTACATCCAATAACTTTTGACACTTTCTTATGTAAGATGAGCCACATCTTAAGCCCCCCCAACCGTTCCTCTTCTGTTCGTATCACTCTCACATCTCTAACTCTACGGTGTTTACTCGGGTTTAGCTGGAATGAGGGGCTCAGGGGTCTTTCTGGTGCAACAGCTGGGTCTTGATCCACAGCTCCCAGCCCCTTCCCAGAGTCTTAAGAGTCTCCCTGTTGATGTTAACTCAGCTGAGGCTCCGCTTCCTTTTATCTCAGAGAACATGAAAGCTGACGTGGATTATTTCCTCATTTTACACACTTTATTTGCTGGGTTTAAGCTGTTTTTTCTTTCTTTTTTTGCAGGAGATTAGAACAAACCTGATATTTAGTTCATCTGTGTTTGTTAACTAGTTACAGTTAATCTAAACTTACATATTATCATTTCTGCTCCAACTGTGTAAGAACAAGATTAAAGATGGAATTTATGATGTCAATTTATTTAAATATTTATATATTTAAGAATTATGTGGCGCCTTTAGCCTGAAGGAACACACTATTGACACCTACACTCTTACTAGGTCCGGTGAGCTGGAGCGCTAAGTTATTCAAATGAAGGAGCGTGAAGTTGAAAGTTTATTTATTGCTCCACACAGCAAACTTCTGGCAGTGTATGAAACATGAAAAATACAAACAAATGGAGCTCTTTCCTAAAAAATACATAAAGTTCAGATAAAAGTGTCCTTTCTTCTTTATCAGGACTTAAGAGTTCAGTCCGTTCTGTGGTTCATGTAAAGATCTGTTCATATGACTACGACCCGGGTAGATTTTTGTGTTATTGTCTTATCTGTGTCAGAGTGGAGTGAGAAGATGTCTGGGGTTCTCGTCCTTCATGGCTCACCACCGAACCTCCACGGGTTCGGATCCAAATCAAGTCCTAAGAATGAGGAAAACACAACCATCACTCTCTATTCAGTCACATGGCATCATTCTACTTTCACACTAAATATCTTCCATATCCATACTCAGATACATACTTTTGCATACATACATACATCCATACTACAGCATTCAAGTCATTTTAAATGAGTCTGTATACATTTACAGTACAGTATAAGTATTTCTATCAAGACGATTATTCATCGTGAACTTATATTTTAACATAAATGCACTTATTTATATTTTCAAACAGCTCTTTTAATCACCATTTAGATTTTTAACTGCAGCATATTTCTCTTGTAACTCTTGTTATCCATAATTGAACAGAATCAAATTACTTTTTTAACCAACATGAACATCCAAACAACGACAGTGCACCACAACACATTATGCACATCTCAGAAAACAACAATAATCCAACCTGACATCATATGCCACCGCTATTTCTCTCATCCAACTACTGTAGCTACATGTTAGCTTACCCAGCTACACGGTTAGCACTCGCGTTACATATTACAGGTAATACCTGAGCTAGCATAGCGGTAAAACGCATCAGCGTTAGCTTCAAGCTAACTTAGCTAGCGATCTTTTAAAAGTCAGTTTACACTGTTCACAATGACACAAACAGTACCACGGCGAGTTTAAATATTAGGAAACATTCCTGTAGCTTCGATTGGTTTAAGAAAAGTATCTCAATGAAAGGCATTTTCACACAACAAGCTACATCAACAACTAATAAAGAGGCCTAGCCGCTTAGCATGTAGCAACGACGCTTACCAGAGTTTCTCTCGGAGGTCTCACGCGGTGAAACGGCTCCTCTTCATCCAACATAACGCACAACACTCCTTCTAATGTTCGCCAGCTCGCTCACTAATGGGGGCTCTCTAGTCCATGGACATATAAGCAATATATAATCCTTATAATGTCCACGCTCCAGTCAGCTCGGGTCAAAAAGCGCTCGAATTCTTGACCATGACAATGACCAAAACTGATGCGCCACCTTGTGGCGGGGCATGTTAAACACTCACGTGGGTTACAGTTATTGTTCATCAGTTTTTAAAAAAGGCGTTTCCATGGCAATAAGTACTATAGTTTTTAAATCATGTTTACACATTCTCACCAGTATCTATTTGTAGAATTAGAAAGCCTCAAAGTTTGAACAAATTATATCACACTGTAGTTTGGGCTTTGAAAACACTTTCTTTTGTGTTGTTGTGTTCTTCTGGAAGATATTAAGTCAAAACTGGGGAAAAAAACATTGACATGATCAGGAAATATGTTCTTATTGATATAAAATGACATGATACATCATTTGATAAAACAATAGCTTATAAAAAACAATGTGCTGTAGATTTTCTGTGCGATATCTTGGCGTACCTCAGGGTTTATTGTTAAGCTCTCTGTTATTCAGTTTGTACATCTAACAACCTTTCTGAAGTTTGCTCATGCACTGTAACTTAACTGATGATGCAGTCACTTATCTCCATACTAACAACAAAAACCAAGCCAAAAAAGAGCCTTCATCTTTTCCAATTGACTCATGTTCACACCTCAATCTCAGCTGAACTCAGTTTCTGTAAATAGACACCCGAACCATCAGCTCGATCAGTACATTTTAATACCATTTAGTCAAAGCACCCACAGGCAGTCAGCTTTGACTTATCAGGCAGCACATGCTGAGAACCCAGAGTTACATGACTTTGACTTCTTTTTCCATATCTATACAGCAATGATTGGTTAGACGAACATTTAGTCACTGCTTTGTCGCTGTTTGATGTATTCTTTGTGCTTTTGTGGCTACTCTTTTATTGTTTTGTGCCATAACCTGCCATAACCATAACCTTGGCCACATTGGGCCAAAGTGCTCATGTCACTCTTCATTGTCCTTATTTCAGTTTAAGTCAATCTTTGAACATTATAAAATGTGTAACTCTAAAGATTTATCCACATTTGAGTGAATCGGAGTTATCTTACTGTAACTTGACTTGATGATTGTTTAAAACCCTAATCTTCAAACAGGATTTAACTTGTCTCCAGAAATGCACCTCACCATCAGCCAGTATCATGTTGTCAGTGCATTTAACTGAGGCTTTGTGCAGCCACAGAGGAGATGTGTGGTTTCGTCCATTAAAGAGATCTGCAGCTCGCCTCTTTATTTTCTACAAACGAGATCTTTGAAGTCAGAGTTCAGGCAATCAGTGGTGATGAATGAGGGAGAGGAGATGAAGCAGGAACTTTTGGCTTGGAGCCTTGTAGTTTAGAAATACGCTACAAGCTCTGTGGGCTGAAGTGTGTGTGTTGAAGAAAGGGAGGGTGGGTCGAACAGATTAAGAGGGGAGGGGGTGAAAGCACAATGAGATGCGACTGTTTGATGCCTCTTTCTCCTCCCTCACCACCGAGGAGGCGGACGGCACACGCTGCCCACAAATACCATGAGCGCGTATGCATGTGTTTGTGTGTCTTTTGGGGGTCTTGAAAAGTGTGCCGATGGCAGGAGGAAGATCCCTCTCTCTCTCTTTTCCAAGCAGACTTGATGGTAGCATTGGATTCCTCTGCTGGTGCACATCAGGAATGTCCATATGGCCCGGGCTGGTAAACGGTGCACGCCATCTCTTTGTGCTCACAACAATGAAGCATCTTTCTTTGTTTGGCTCCTTTTTTACGCATGAAAGAGCCAGACGTCAGCCTCTGTCAACACGACAGGTCCTTTTTAGTGTCTGTGTTTGTGTTCCTTTTGAAAATGATCTGGGAATAATTTAATATTCAACCTCTATTCAAATGGCACGGCTGCACTAAGTCAACAAATCCCTTGAACCATAGGGGCTTCCTTTCTTTGCTCCCAGAGCCAAGGCAGGTCACTGAACCTGAACACATTAAACTTTATAAAGGTCAAATAGATAGTTTCAAATGTAAAAGCAATGGACATGTTTATGCATTTAGCAGACGCTTTTATCCAAAGCAACTTACAGGTAGGCAGATAGGGTAAATAAATGGCGTTGCCCACCTTCCCTCTTCCAAAGGTTCATGATCATAACGTATTATTTCTAAGGCAAGAGGCTCATTTGTCATCATCACTTGTTCTCAACTGCTTTTGCTGAAGGGAGCCGAGAGAACTGTGGCGCCAACTGATGCTACAAGCGCCTTATTTACTGTTAAACAGCTATTTTTGCAATGTTATGTTATGTTTATGCATTTAGCAGAAGCTTTTATCCAAAGCAACTTACAGATAGGCAGATAGGGTAAGGGGGTCTTGCCTAAGGACCCCTACTGGAAGTAATACCTTCCATGCAGGGGATTTGAAACCAGATCTCCCACATGAAAGGTGGCAATCATACCACTAAACTATCCAGTCCCTATAAGATGTTGGTGGTTCACTGAGGGCTAAACCAAAGTAGGATAATAGCCCAGCAGCAGAGACCTCCAAAA
This sequence comes from Leuresthes tenuis, assembly GCF_036924035.1. Lineage (NCBI taxonomy): Eukaryota > Metazoa > Chordata > Actinopteri > Atheriniformes > Atherinopsidae > Leuresthes > Leuresthes tenuis. The sequence continues at coordinate 3,145,227 of NW_027325368.1, read as the reverse complement.
TAATCTGGGACATCTTGTGTGCCCACTTAGACTTAAGTCTTCCATCCATCCATTCTCTATACCTGCTTAATCCAACTCAGGGTCGTGGGGGGGGCTGGAGCCTATCCCAGCTGTCATTGGGTGAAAGGCAGGGTACACCCTGAATAAGTCGCCAGTCCATCGCCACCGTGCAGCCTTAGATTTAAGTCTCGTTAACTATAATTGCATCATCTGCTCAGCTTTTTTTTGTTTTCTGTCTGTCCTCATTAGAATTAAAAGGCCTCAAGCATTTAAAGAGCTGCAGAAACTACAGAAAAATGAGCAACAAAATGATATTATATCATGGTTATCCAACGGAAAGCTCAAGTATTCCTTTATGATTCGCTGAACAAAGTGAAAAAATGACATGTCGTTTCTCCTTTCAACTTCATGTGATAGAGTCAGGATGAAAAGGCGAGTTCCTTTATGAGTTTCCTCTGAGTGTCACATTTATATCCCCCCAGGAGATCACAGGACCTTTTAATCGTGCCGCCTCTCTGCAGAGAGCGGGGGCCGAGGGTTTACAACAACAGATAGACCCCTCTGATCCACTGCTGACAGTGCAAACCTGAGCTTTACTCTGTGTGTGTTTCACTCCACATGCATTCGTCTGCTGACTTTTCTCCAAGCCAGGTGCCCCTATCTGTCCGAATGAGGTCAAAGGTCATTCATTTGCCTGGTTCATAAAGAGCAGGGGGAGGTCTCACAAAAGCCTGCCCTTGTTTTTCCCATTAGCATTAGCCTGTCACGCTAATGAACAGCAGGACATGTGGCTATCCGATTAAGATGGAGGCACTTGAAGGGCCCCTTGGTTTTTTCCCTCAGTCATATTTCCAGAAGGCCTCTTCAGCTCAGCTTATATGAGTATTCATAAGAATTCCTGTTTCTACTGAATAACTCTATTAAACCAGTAACCTTGTAACCCTTTTTTTCCCATATCAAAAGCCAGAATCGTGGTGAAACTGAGCTAAAATCCTCCAAACACATAGCTAAGACTCTGACTATCTCCCCAAACTCCCGAAATTAGCTGCTAATTCCCCATAAACACAACAGAGTGGAGAAAATCTGGTGAATAAGTATCCAGCTGTTAGCCTTAAGGAAACTCTTTTCGCAGCTGCAGCAGTAAACTTGACAGTTCAGCAGGTTTAAAAGTGTTTTCAGCCTCTGTTCTGCTGCCGGCCTTTGAAAAACATCAATAAACATGCAGGTTTACTGGCCTCCCTGGTGGTTGCAGGTAGAGAGACCTCTGAAACTCAACACCGCCGACTTATGACTGCTTTCATGAAAGCGCAAAGCCTCCTGATGCCTTGGAAATGCCATGGCAACTTCAAATCTGGTGCTATAAGCAAATAACTAAGTCTAGAGCTACCTGAGCTCTGGATTTAAATCAGAACATGATGGCACGGTTCCTTTAAGAGACTCTAAGGAAAGCTCGTCACAGCAGTGTTTAAAAAGGTTTCGTGCTGCTCTTCTGATACTTTTCTATGAACACGTTTATTTAAATCCGCTCTTGTTTTTCTTCAGGGTGATCGAGTGTGGTTACGGGAGGATGAGCAGTATCTTCCCAGCACCGTGTCCTCTTGCTCTGGAGGTGTTGTTGTCTTTGCCACAGACTATGGCCAGGTAAGAACCTCTCATACGTGTTTTATTTGTTCTATTCCTGAGAAACAAGATGGCGTGCTGCTTACGATCCGTCACTCTGAGACTATCACAAACACTTGAATCTGCAGATCTGTCCAGTGATGAGTAGCCACTAGTAACTGAGAAGCCAGATGTGGGTGGAAACCTGTGTCTTCCCCAGCAGCTCACTACATCTGCTACTGCCTTGGCTTAAAAACCACTGGATGGGACCAAAAAGTCAGCTGTTGTTTGCATCTCTGTGGCCAAACCACCCTCCTAGATTTGGGGTGTGGCCCTTTTTATGCTTTATTTGAAAATGAGATTGGTAAAAAGTTTCACTCTTGCTGGGTTAGACACACAAGTTCTCTTCTAGGTTAGATAAAAAGTTTCCTTCACGTTTTCCACCAGAGAATATCGGTTTACCAGCACCGACTTATCATTAGCCAGATCAGAAGCTGGCTTCTGTGCGGTTGTAGCCTGATCGTTGTCCTTTTGCTGCACCATAAAAGTGGTCTGATGGCCTAATTGTTGTAATGTTTTAGTGTTGTTGGTGTTTAAACACCATTTAGGTGTCTTAAATGCTTGAAATGTGAGAACTAAACCTATTTTGCTTGTAGTTGCTAACAAAGGCAAGCAAACAGCCTGTTTCTTATTGTTCTGATATGTGAGCTCTGGTTGCTTTGGTGGTAAAACTGAAATAAAACACCAAATGCTACTTTCTTTAGACTATCCCTCGGCTGACATTACAGTCCTACTGAGACATTTGGAAAGTAACACACAGGGAAGTTCACTGTTGGACCCCCTGAAAAGTCCCTTCTTTCTCACACCTTTTCTGACAAGAGAGCAGAGGCTTAAAGAGATCTGCCTATAATTTAGGATCAGCTCGGGATGCGGCAAATCCCCTAAAACCCATATGCTTCTGCATTATGGCTTTGATCCGTGTGTTGTGGAAACACTGGATATAGAGGAGGGTGAAGGGCATACGGAGAAGGGGTCACAGCGGGTTTTTATGCATGTTTTGGGTTCATTCTGAAGAAAGAACACGAATCAACCCATCGAGAAGATTCTGAAGTTAGATTAGATGCAAAACGTCTTTTTGTCTGAGCTGTTTCCACTTCTAAGTGTCATGAGGGGCGCTAAGAGGTGTGTGTCTTCACACAGTGGCCCTCTTCTCCTTTTGATGCTTTGCTGTGACTCCAAACACTGAATGGATCGCGGCTAAGGCTGTCAAAGCTGCCAGCATAATTTGGTGTCAAAACATTTATATAATCAGGTTTGTATTGTATCCACAAACACTTCAGCTGCCTTTTTGTTGGTCTCAACTTGGTTTCCAAGGGATCTGACCTCAAGATACTGAGATGAAAGGGCTGCAGGCTTTGCAAACTGTGTTGCTGTTTGCTTACATCTTTGTATTTCTATAGTTTGGCTCTCGGTATTGGCCAGCACTCGAGGGGCTTTCTGCTTGTACTTTATTCCATGTTGTTTAGCTGACCAGTTTTATTCTAAAGCTAACCACTAACTGGTTGGAAAAAGGAGCATTTTCTAAAGATCCTTCACAATAGACTAAATAAAACCTTTTTAATTCGTAGGAGCAGCAAGAAGTCTGAGTACAAAGCTGCCAAGCCATACAAGACATTTAGAATTAAGCTTTGAATCCAGTCTTTTTAGTATTATATTTCAGTATCTCAACTTATGCAAACCTAACAGTGTATGTCATCGATTTGCTTAGAAAACTCCTTCTTATTCCAACTCTTATCAAGCTCACATGGCCTTAGAATATCCTACAGCTCTACCCAGTATGTCCACGTCCATTTCACAACATGTTGAACTTTCAGTACCAATTTCAGTCCATTCCAGTGAGATATGAGCAATTAGTGAGGCTTTGAAAAAGTTGTAAAACTATTTGATGTATTTTCAATGGCTTCAAAAACAGATAATTGGAAATGTTTGTGGAGCATAGCCTCAGAATGTTGCAAGGTCTCATAACTTAATTGATGAGTCACATTATGAGAGCTTTGGGATGTCCTTCAAGAAGCCTGGAGAACTATTCCTGAAGACTCCTTAAAGAAATGACAGAAAGCTCGTCTCAGAGGGTTCAGGCTGTGTTGGAGAATAAAGGAGCTCAGACCAGATATTCACCTTAAAGCTGCTGAGAACTGATAAAACTGTTTTTCAAACATTACTACATTAAGTGGAGGACAAAAGAAGAAGTGTCAGGCCTAAAAAACTATCTACAGCAGATGAACAGGATCTGAAAGTGATGTCCTTAAGAAAGAGGAAAAAATCCAGCTGTGACCTGACAGGACCTGAGAGATGCATCTGGACCTTCAGCTGATCCATCTACTGTTGGCCCAAGCCTCATCAGAAATGGGCTCCATGGAAGGGTGGCTGTCAAGAAGCCGTTCTTAAGGAAGGGAAACAGGGAGAAAAGGCTGAGCTGTGCCAAATGACACAAGAAGTGGACTGAAAATCAGTGGCAACAGGTCTTATGGAGGGATGAATCCTCCCCAGAGCCCGGACCTCAACATTATTGAAGCAGTGTGGGATCATCTGACAGAGAACGGAACAAAAGGCAGCCCACATCCAAAGAAGAGCTTTGGGATGTCCTTCAAGAAGCCTGGAGAACTATTCCTGAAGACTCCTTAAAGAAATGACAGAAAGCTTGTCTCAGAGGGTTCAGGCTGTGTTGGAGAATAAATATTCACTTTAAAGCACTTTTTCTTTACAGACTGTATTTCCATTTATATTAGCACATGTCAGGCTAAAAACACAAAACTTTAACATTTATTTGGATGTTTTATGCAGAGTTTGGTAAGTTTCACACCTACAAATGTCTCCGACACAAGTCTGAAGCTCAGTAAGTTTAACTGCCACCTATTCTTTGTTAAACCAGTGCTTTGGGAGCCATGCCAACAAACAATAATCTGTGTGAACTGTTTGGGTGGATTTTCTCTCCTCCACCCTCCTGCGCTGACAGCTTTAACAAAGACTTCCTGTGTAGCTGGCGAGCAGCAGAGTGTTGCTACCAGAGGCTGCCTGGAAATGTGTTCGCTGAGGGATTTAGGGTCATGTTGAGCAGGTGTATTGTCCTCAAGATTTACTGGCAGATTAAGCCATTCTTATCTCCTTGCCCCTACTGTCTCAGAGAGATGGTGAGACCTGCTGGCTGCTGCAGCTAATGACCCGCTGCATCACAGTTTACAATCTGAGGTTCATCTTAGCACCTTCATGAGGTTCTCTGAACAACTATTAAAGCCAATTCCATGAAATCTATTGAGAAATCCGTCAGGTTCAGAGGATTCATCAGCCTCCCAGCAACATTTTCCCTTTAGATTTTGGCAAATTGTCCCAAAAGTTGTTGGATGGATTGGATCTGGTTCGAGTAAAATGTCAAATATGAGTCTGCAATAACGTAGCTGCAGGGTCAAAGATCACAGAAGGTTTTAGTTTGATGAGCTTAGAATGAAGAGAGTCACTCGTAATCTGCTAAAAACAGTCGCTGAATGGCAGCACGAGTCTTCAGCACATGATATGAATGAGTCTGTGTTTGTGCTGTTTGTTTTAGTGCACGTGCTTTCGTGGGTGTGCACCTGTTCAGCTTCAGAACAGATGTTGCTCTCTGAGAGGAAAGCCCCTGCTGACCAACCAGAGCCTCTCTGCTTATCAGACATCCACAGTTCAGCCTAACTGCCTCTTTAATTTATGACATTTCAAGCATCTCTCAGGCTGAAAACCCATCAAAAACCCGTCTTTTTGTAGCCTCTTCTTAGCTGCATATCCAGACACTGACCTGTCTTAACTGTACACAGGTGTAAGTCCACTCCAGCTGGTTAAAAAGGGTTATTACAAAGTTAAGTTTCATTCACTTATTTATTATAGCGACTGTTATAGATGTATTCTACATTTAATTTAGGTTTACCTGATTTTAAGCACAAATTAAAGTATCTCCAGTCCATTTGTTTGTATTTTAAACTTTATTTAACAGCTTAAGTACAACGGAGGTCCTGCCCAGAATGACTTGACAATACTTTGAGGCAGGATATCACGATATGTATCGCAAGATATTGATTATTGTAAAAAAAGTCAGTTAGACAACTGCAGCTCATCCAGAACCTCACTAAGACCAGAAGAAGAAGAAGTGGAGCACATCAGTCCAGCTGTGAGGTCTTTCCACCGGCTGCCGGTCCATCAGAGGATAGACTTTAAAGTTCTGATGCCGCTCCATCAGAGGATAGACTTTAAGGTTCTGTTGCTGGTCCATAAAGCATCAGTGACCTCCTGACCCACTATGAACCTCCCAGACCCCTCAGGTCATCTGGATCCGGTTCTTTATCAGTTCCCAGAGTCAGAACCAGACCTGGAGAAGCTGCATTCAGCTTCTATGCTCCACATGTCTGGAACAAACTCCCAGAAAGCCTCAGATCAGCTGAAACTCTCAGTATTTAAGTCCAGGTTGAAGAAACATCTATTTTCAGCTGCATTTGAATAAGCTTGAGTTTCAAAACGGATCATATTTTATCTCCTGATTTTATCTTTCATATATATAATCTTTTCTGATTTTATCTATTGTTCTTATTTCTTTCTTTTGCTTAAATTTTAAATCCTGCTTTTTATTTCTTCTGTTTTAATGTCTCTGTAAAGCACTTTGAATCACCTTGTTGTTGAATTGTTCAGCACAAATAAACTTGCCTTGCAAGATAAAGAGAACAGAACACGATTAAAGTATCGGGAAATTCAAAATGAGCTGGAGGCAGCCATCTTTGTCCACGCCAGAGAAGATAAAGCTCATGGAGGATGAAGAGTTGGCATTTTCATCAAAGCTTTCGATCAATCAGTCTTCAGACGCACGATGTGATTGGCTAGAATCCCTTTTAGTTTGCGATAACTTGAGATTGAAGCAACTGGTTCATTCAGAAAAAGACGATTGTGAAGTCTTTGGAAACCAATGAAGAGAATAAAGTCAGTCTTTACCTTTATTTCTCCTTTTTTATGGCTACCTTTGCACCATCTGGGCAGATACAGGCTCACTCAAGGTAAAAATCTCAATCAAATTGATCAGTTTTGCACAGAGATGAAATGTTCTTAGGCCAAGAACAGACGGTTTAACTCACACTACCAGAACTAACTTCCAAAACATCTTCAACAACGTGTCATACGGCTGAAAGAAAGGAGGGAACCAGACCAGCAGCTCTCTGGCAAAGTGTGAGTGGCAGCACAGCAGCATATAAAGTGCATGAGGACAGGTGAGGACAGAGTCTGTGATGGAGCTGCTTTACGAGCCAAGGCCAAGACAAAAGCTCAGCTTTCATTACAGGCTGGCTCCAAACTCTTCTTTTAAGCCCTTCATAATCTCTGCTGAAACCTCTCCCTTTAGTTCTCCACCTTTGGGAACTTTCCGTCTATTCCTACGTATCTGGAGCTTTTCCTAATGCAGTTGCATTAGTTATATAAAGGATATTTCCGCCTGTGAGTGGTGCAGAAATCATTGTCTGTGCACAACTTACTGTGACCCATTTACTGTGGTCAAGGACATCAATCAGTGCCATGAGAAAAAGCTGCACTCGCTTCATGTTATTCGGTTAAAAGCCTCATATAAACACGCTCACAGGCAGGTTGCAAACTATTGTATTTTTTAACGAAATCTAAAAAGTTTCTTGCTGTTTCTAAATGACTCGTCCACTAATGAACAAATCCACATCATGGCCTCTCATTGTTTGCTTCTTGCTTATTCTCTGTGTTCACTTTCAATGCATTTTAAAGCAGTCGAATTCCCAATAAAGCTGCTGTTACTCAAATAGTTGACAAAACGAGGCTGAAAAACCTTCGGATCAGTTTGCACCTGCGGTCCTCTGAATGCATTTTGGGGGCCTCTGCTCTGCTCTGATAAGATCCTGATGTTTTTTCAAGCACAGCGTAATCTCACAGAAGCACCAGTCGCTCATTTCGCTGTGATTTTGGCTATTTTTACATGTGTAATGATCACCCAGCGAGAGCGTTGCTCCACTTCCTCCTTTTGTTGTGTTGGTGGTTCTGCAGCTGAGCAGGCATTTAACTACAAGGCAGACTCTGTTTGGGCTCTCACCACATTTATCGCTCGTAAAAACATGGCTGACGGGTCCTGGCAAGTGGTGAAAATCACATCTGTTGGGCTGAGACCTCTACTTGGACCAAGCTGTCAGGACACTAGGTATTAATTCAGAATGATCAGTCTCTACATTAAACCCCCCTTTGGTGCCATATCTTCCCCTGGTTGGTCTTCCACGTCCCCCCCCAGTCCAATTCTGAATTTTACATGCCCACACGAGGCTCTTTCATCATAGGACAGAGGCCAGCATGGACACTTGTCCCAGTTGTGTCCAAAAGTGACTCAGATCCTCTTTTTTTCTCTCAGATAAGTCAAATTTGAATCCGACTGTTCACTTGTTGCCTGATATATCCCACAACTTGACAGGTATAAGGAGATGTTTATGTTTATGTATTTAGCAGACGCTTTAAGATGATATAACATTACAGCTAACTGTTAGCTGCTAACATCAAAGCTAACAATAAGCTACATAGAAGGAACCCAGGAGTCCGACTCTGTCAGAGGGGACAGAGCAGAGATAGGGTGCAGGCATAGAAGGAAGTGCAGAAAGATAAAGTGCAGAGATAGAGGGGGGAGGGAAGTACAAGGTAAGTGCTGGGATAGGAGATGCTCTCTGAAGAGCTGGGTTTTCAGGAGCTTCTTGAAGATAGACAGGGACGCCCCTGTTCTGGTAGCGCTCGGTAGGTCATTCCACCATCGTGAGACGACACATGAACAGAGTTTGGATTGTCTTAGGCGTGGTGTAGGAGCTGCTAGACGACAATCCTGGGACCAACGGAGGGACCCAGTTGGGACAGAAGCCTTTGCAAGAGCATTCAAGTAGATGGAGCCGTTCCATTAAGCTCTTTGTAGCTAACATCAGGGACTTGGATCTGATGCGGACGGCTAAGGGCAGCCAGAGGAGCTCAATGAACAGAGGGGGGACGTGTTCTTTTAGGCTGATCCAAGACCAGACGCACCGCCGCGTTCTGGACCATCTGCAGAGGTTTCACAGGCTGGAGACCAGTTAGGAAACCAGTTAGGAAACCAGTTAGGAAACCAGTTAGGAGACCAGTTAGGAGACCAGTTAGGTGACCAGTTAGGTGACCAGTTAGGAGACCAGTTAGGTGACCAGTTAGGAGACCAGTTAGGTGACCAGTTAGGAGACCAGTTAGGAGACCAGTTTGGTGACCAGTTAGGTGACCAGTTTGGTGACCAGTTTGGTGACCAGTTAGGTGACCAGTTAGGAGACCAGTTAGGAGACCAGTTAGGAGGCCAGTTAGGAAACCAGTTAGGAGACAAGTTAGGAAACCAGTTAGGAAACCAGTTAGGAGACCAGTTAGGAAACCAGTTAGGAGACCAGTTAGGAGACCAGTTAGGAGACCAGTTAGGAGAGCAGTTAGGAGACCAGTTAGGAGACCAGTTAGGAAACCAGTTAGGAAACCAGTTAGGAGACCAGTTAGGAGACCAGTTAGGAAACCAGTTAGGAGACCAGTTAGGAGACCAGTTAGGAAACCAGTTAGGAGACCAGTTAGGAAACCAGTTAGGAGAGCGTTGCAGTAGTCAAGGTGGGAGATGACCATGGCCTGCACCAGGAGCTGGGGGGCATGTTGGGTCAGGTATGGTCTGATCTTTCTTATGTTCAGTAATGCAAAGCGGCACGAACGAGCAACCGAGGTAACGTCATCTATGAAGGTTAGTTGGTCATCAATCATGACACCCAAGTTTCTAGCAACCTTTGATGGAGCAAAGGTTGCTAAATAGCCATCCTTCACTTGACCTGTCAGTGGCTTTAATGTTGAGCTTTAATCACTGTGTAATCCGTATAATTCCACCTTTTTTAAAACCACCATCTGGCCATTTCTTACTAACTAATGCGTGGATGACTTTAATGCTAAATTCCAGGTGAATCTTTCACCATAACAGCATCTGTGATGTCCCTCACTGCGCTCTAAGGATGCAGCGCGGCTGTAAGTGGCTCTCAGTGGTTGAATTACAGGTAAATGTTGGTGTGAATGTGTCTGAGTGGATGTGTTAGCTGGCGAGGGTCGTAGGGTTTCTCTCGTCTTGCTCGGGTTTCAGAGGTTTTGACGGCGCAGACGTCTCCTCCTCCTTCACTCACTGCAGCACAATGCAGCAGGACATGAATGGGGATTCAAAGAGCAGCTGCTGCTTTTGATCGAGATGGAGAGGAGGTGGAGGCTCGAGGCGAGGGGAGGGTTACCTGTTCACCTCTCTGACAGCCGGGGGGACAGCGAGGGGCTCAGTTTCCTTCTAACGAGGAGTTTCATTCCTCCTCTCTGACATCCTGATTACTGGCATAAAGACAGCGTGATCGTTAAATGTTATTGAAGCAATTAGCCTCCATTTGGTTTTCTGATGCTAACACACCTGAGGGAGTTTCAGGCGAGGTCTGGGTTTTTTTCCAAGGTGTAATGCAAACTGCTACCGATCTGGTCACTGAGGCCCAAAGAAGATGAGATGACAGATCTGGTAACTTTTCTATTTCAACTGCACACCAACATTTATCCCTCCTGGAGACACAAAGGATGGTTTTCACATCTACAGCAGTCCTTTAAAAGCCTGTAGATGTCACGGTTTATTTTCCGTTTCATGTCTTTTCTCGTCATTTCCTGTTTTATTTTGAAAAATCCCTAATCTCGTGTTACTAAGCTGTGTTTGTTATAATAAAACCATCTTGTAACCACGACCCTGCATCTGCGTCCTGAATCCTCAGGATGTAACCTGACAGTAGACAGACTTCGGAGCCTTAAATCACCTTAAATCAGAAGAGGAGCTTTAAATCTACTATTTACATCACAGAAACGACTCCTGATGCGTAGGACAATCAGACTCGAGACCAAACACTGTTGAGATGTAACCGTAACCATCATAAAACCGCAGTGTGTACAGTTTTGGAAACATCGGGTCATTCAACACATGCTGATAAACGTTGGTAATCTAAATGTTTCTGTTAGGAAATACCAGTAATGGACAGTTCAGGATCTGAATGCAACATGAATTCACTTTTCTGATCCCTACGAGGAAGAGCAGCAAAGTTTATCCTGACTGATCCAGGAGTGGAGCCTGTTGACCACAGCTAACTGCCCAGCCCCTCCTCAGCCTACACCGATGCTGTCGGAAGGCTTTGTTGCACACAGATTTATTCCTGTAAGCATCTGTCACTTGGCTTAGCACTTGGCCCCCGTGGCTGTGTTTTTGAGGCAGGGGCTCTCTTCTTCCCTCCAAACACAAATGGACTAATTAGAAACCTGATTAGGTTTGAGGGCAACCTGTGCTCAGGCCTGCTGAGCTCTAATTCTACGATTACTGGAGTGAGACATGGAAAGCTGCAGCATTTTGTGGCTATTTTTCAGGTTTGGGCCTCTTCTAATGCAGGAACTTTGTTCATCCAGATTTGTGTCAGCTGCTCTTTTTCTCCACATATCCTGCTGATAGGGAACTGTTTGTCCATTTTGATATGTAAAAACTTACCTTTATCCCCTTCAACACAGTTAAGATGAACTGGATTGGAAGCTTTTGGTTTGGTGGAAGTCTGAGTTACACAGCCTGTGACACTGAGCTTTAAAGTGAATATCTGGTCTGAGCTCCTTTATTCTCCAACACAGCCTGAACCCTCTGAGACAAGCTTTCTGTCATTTCTTTAAGGAGTCTTCAGGAATAGTTCTCCAGGCTTCTTGAAGGACATCCCAAAGCTCTTCTTTGGATGTGGGCTGCCTTTTGTTCCGTTCTCTGTCAGATGATCCCACACTGCTTCAATAATGTTGAGGTCCGGGCTCTGGGGAGGATTCATCCCTCCATAAGACCTGTTGCCACTGATTTTCAGTCCACTTCTTGTGTCATTTGGCACAGCTCAGCCTTTTCTCCCTGTTTCCCTTCCTTAAGAACGGCTTCTTGACAGCCACCCTTCCATGGAGCCCATTTCTGATGAGGCTTGGGCCAACAGTAGATGGATCAGCTGAAGGTCCAGATGCATCTCTCAGGTCCTGTCAGGTCACAGCTGGATTTTTTCCTCTTTCTTAAGGACATCACTTTCAGATCCTGTTCATCTGCTGGAGATAGTTTTTTAGGCCTGACACTTCTTCTTTTGTCCTCCACTTGTCCAGTTTCCTCAAATGTTTTAAGGACACACTGCACACCATGCTGAGATATGCCAAGTTTTCAGCTAATAGCTCTTTGGGAATCACCTTGTTGCTGCAGAAATCCTATTTTCTGTCTGTCAAACTGTGTTTTCTTTGCTGTTTTTCATAGATGCAGCTAAAGAAATGGGAACAAATGATGTGTCTTTGTGACAAAGTGCCTAAAGATCCAGTTTAAAATGGCTTCTTTGCTAAGTTGTCTGTTCTGTGTCGACACAACACTGGTTCATCCCTTGAGTTAGGAGCCTTTTTTCTGCCTGAATGATGTCCAAATAGGTGAGGATGTGTTAACAGTTGGTAACACATCCTTATATGTCAGGACTTGCTGCACATGTTTGACCGGTGACTGTAAATAGAGTCTCCACTGAACAAGTTTAACAGGACGGTTTTGTTCCTGTAACGGTTCGTCTTACAGTGAATGTAAACAGTTTGTTCTTTAAAGAGTTCCAGTCCAGGGTGAGTTCTTCACTTTGTCAAGACATACTTTAAAAGCTCTAACCTGAAGACAACCAGGAAAACTTGCTTTTCAGTCTGTTTAGGTTTCATTTTCAGGCATTGCTGCCTTTCTTTAAAAGATGTCGGGACGGCAGGCAGCGAACGCATCATTTTAAATGTGAAAGAAAAGCTTCCCTGAAGCGTCACTGCGGGAGGAATGTGAGAAATGAAGTCTGGCAGGATGCTGGGGGGCATTTTGGGTGTTAATGTGCAAGCGGGTGTGTGTGGGGGGGGGGTTCAGGGTCAGAAGTGAATGACTCCTCAGACAGACGCTGGCTTTCTTCAGGAAGGGCCGATCGACCACAGCTGGTCACCAAGCAGCTCCAGGCAGCCTCTGAGTTCATTGTGTGTGTTTTAAGTCGTGTCCGACGTCGTTTATGTGGAAAACAGATTGTCAGTCACAGCCAGAAGAAGAAAGTTGCACCACAAATGGAGCGAGAAAGCCAAACGTTAGGAAACTGCAATAGCTGAGCTCACACAGTTTCTGCCAGCGGGTTTCAAGCTCACAGTGTTTCACAGCCAAAGATTAGAAACTACTGAAATATCTGGGAAATGGCAGCCCTGTTCTGTTCGGAGGGAGACTGAATAGTCTTTGTGATGTTGCTGTCTGTGGAAAAGGAAAAGGCTGAGGCAGCACAAGGTTTGGCTGCCAACCTGGCTGAAGTGTGGTGGAGTAATACCTCGCTGTAGTTTAATGATATCTGCTGCCAGAGGAGAACATCTCCAGCAACAAAGTCTTCAGAAGGGAGGAAATATACGAGGTGAGCCGCATCTGCTCAGAGATTCACTGTGATGCAGGGAAGGATCTTTGTTCTGAGCAGAACCAAGTGAGCCTGCAGACGTCCTGCAGAACACTGATCAGCTGCATGTATCCAGCAAAAAACTCAATTATACGAACAAGTTCCAGCTTCTTGGTCACATTTCAGGTAGATTTTAAGGTCAGATCCGCTCAGTTTTCTGTAAAAGTGTCATAAAAAGTGTGTGTTAAACATCTGTTAATAAAAGGCTTTGACTATGAATGAATGTGCACATTAATTATCAGTCGTAGAATAGATTCTTCCCAAAGAGTCTGGGCTTTCAGAGTCTGGGCTTTAAGAGTCTGGGCTTTGTCCTCAGACAGACGACAGGTTTGCTGATGGCATCCAGCTCCTAATCATCTTCAGCAACAAAGTCTTCAAACGTGAGGAAATATACGAGGTGAGCTGCATCTGCTCAGAGATTCACTGTGATGCAGGGAAGGATCTTTGTTCTGAGCAGAACCAAGTGAGCCTGCAGACGTCCTGCAGAACACTGATCAGCTGCTCCAGCAAAAAACTCAATTATACGAACAAGTTCCAGCTTCTTGGTCACATTTCAGGTAGATTTTAAGGTCAGATCCGCTCAGTTTTCTGTAAAACTGTGTATTAAACATCTGTTAATAAAAGGCTTTGACTATGAATGAATGTGCACATCAATTATCAGTCGTAGAATAGATTCTTCCCAGAGAGTCTGGGCTTTAAGAGTCTGGGCTTTCAGAGTCTGGGCTTTAAGAGTCTGGGCTTTAAGAGTCTGGGCTTTCAGAGTCTGGGCTTTGTCCTCAGACAGACGACAGGCAGACGTTTGCTGATGGCATCCAGCTCCTAACAGCCTCCCATCCGCCATATGTCACCTGCGCAGAGCATGAAACACAAGCTTCTGTCATTCCCTTCCTGTCTTTTTCTTTCTTTCTTTGCTTTGTATTCTCTCACGTCTTTAGTTTAGTTCTTGAAAGAAAGACTGATAATAAAGACAATAAAGATGCTTAATGCCTCATCAACAACTGTAGTATCACAGCTGTGTTTCTGCTGCTTTTCCAGCACTGACCGCAGATGTTTCTGGTTTCTTTATTTGAGGACATGAACCGTTTCTGACCTTTAACAGAACACTACATTCCTGCTCTGAACGTGTTCTGTCTGTCTCAGCAGACCTTCCTGCCACCCTTCACACTCCTCTGGTAACATGAGATAAAATCTATCAGCACGGACATTACTTACATCAGCAGTTCAGATACCCATCTTTAGGACTGTTAAAGTCTCCTCAACCTGCAGTAAATCACACCAAAACAACCACTGAGATGTTAATTTTAACCCCTGACATATCAAGCATTTTATAGTAAAAAAAGTGGCTGTTTTTGTGAACATTTCCTGTTGTGGTTCAGTTTCTTTTAACTTAAAAATATGCGCTGCAAATGCTTGCAATGTTTGCTATGTGTTCTTGGAATTTGAGGATTTGATTCCTTGCAGTTTGTCCCTAATAAGTGTGGTAACCGGGGCAAATTAATCTTTTCATAAGCTAAATTTCAAAGAATGTCACTTGTGACTTGTTTTGTACTTTAAAAAGGCCGATTGGTTCTCAGATTACTGTGGCCTGGTGGTGTTTTATCTGTTCTGGCCTGTTTCAGGCTGTCAACAATGAAATCTGAAAATAAAAATGCAAAAGCTGTGGCTCAGAGCTGTCAGCCTGATGTCCACATCTGGACCCGACTTAGACAGGAAGTGGACCAACTCTAGAGCAAACGGCTCCTCAGGAAACTGCCGTGGTGTCAGGCTGAATGTTTTCCTTCACCCCACAAAACTCAGGAAATGCTCTGATTGAGGTTAAAGTTGATTTTAGGTGAATAAATCTTCAATATCTCCAAATGTTCTGTGTTGTGTTCCAGGTTTACACCTACAAGCAGAATGCTCTCACCTGGCAGAAAGTGCAGCCCATGCACCAGAGCAGCATCGACGGGGTGGAGGACATGGCGACGCTCGAGGACCTCCACGACGGCGCCATCATGCACAACCTCTCCCTGCGTTACCAGCAGAAACTCATCTATGTAAGTCAGCTGACCAACGCCGTTTTCCCTCTTG